>NW_026294606.1:12323845-12538845 GCF_007827085.1 Peromyscus californicus insignis
ATGAAGGGCACGTAGATCGTATTGATCCAAAGCTGGATTGCATTTTGGTTATTTTACCTTCTAGGCATTCCCCAACAGGAATATTAATGCAAAGGGAAGATATTATATTGGAATGGATATTTTTACCAAATAAACCAAATAAAAAATTAAAAACTTATGTGGAAAAAATCTCTGACTTGATTTGGAAAGGAAAATTGAGACTTCGTCAATTAGCAGGAATAGACCCAGCAGAAATTGTCGTACCTTTAACTAAGGAGGACATTGAAAAATTATGGATAGAAAATGAAGCTTGGCAAAAAGCTTGTAGTAATTTTTTGGGAGAAATTAACAGCAAATATCCCAAAAGCAATAGAATTGATCTTATAAAGAGAGCTGATTGGATCTTGCCTCAAATTGTGAGGAAAAAACCCATATCTGGAGTTCGTACATTTTATACAGATGCCAACAAACAAGGAAAGGCAGGTTACAAATCAGAAAATTTAAGTAAAGTGGTTCAAAGTCCTTATAATTCAGTTCAAAAATCAGAATTGTATGCTATTCTGTTGGTATTAATGGATTTTTCAGAACCTCTCAATATAGTAACTGACTCTCAGTATGCTGAAAGAGTAGTATTACATATTGAGACTGCAGAATTTATCCACGATGCTTCAGAATTAACTTCATTATTTATTCAATTACAAGATACAATCAGAAAACGGAGTCATCCTTTATATATAACTCACATCCGATCCCATACTGGTCTGCCAGGCCCTCTAGCACAAGGCAATGATGAGATTGATAAATTATTGATAGGAAATGTGCTGGAGGCCTCAGAATTTCATAAAAAACATCATGTAAATAGTAAAGGTTTAAAAAAGGATTTTTCCATAACCTGGCAACAAGCCAAAGAAATAGTAAAGAAATGTCCTACTTGTTCCTTCTACAATCAAACACCATTACCAGCAGGATGTAACCCAAAGGGTACTCAGAGGAATGAAATCTGGCAGATGGACGTGTTTCACTTTGCAGAATTTGGAAAACTGAAATATGTACACCACACTATCGATACTTATTCAGGATTTCAATGGGCAACTGCTTTGAGTTCTGAAAAAGCTGATTCTGTAATCACTCATTTGCTAGAAGTTATGGCCATTATGGGTATACCTGCACAAATCAAAACTGATAATGCTCCATCATATGTCTCTGTTAAAATGAAACAGTTTTTTGCTTATTATAATATAAACCATGTTACAGGTATACCACATAATCCTACAGGTCAAGCAGTTATAGAAAGATCAAACAGAACTCTAAAGGATATGCTAAATAAACAAAAAGGAGTAACAAAAACCCCCAGAAATAGACTACATAATGCTCTATTAACTTTGAATTTTCTCAATGCCAATGAGAAAGGAACAACAGCTGCAGAGAGACATTGGATAATAGAAAAAACTACAGAATTAAATCAACCTATATACTTTAAGGATGTGCTGACCTCAGAATGGAAACCAGGGTATGTGTTACATTGGGGACGAGGTTTTGCTTTTATTTCTACAGGAGAAGATAAGTTGTGGGTACCATCAAAATTGATAAAGGTTCGATTTGAACAAGAGAGACCTCTTAATTAGAGGAGGTGATAGTTCATCAACTATCGTAAACATCCAATTTAAACTAACTTACACCAGTAACACATGCCTTTTCATTTAATCAGATAACTTGTCAAAAAGGAACATCCCCAAAAAACCTTGGGGAAAGGTTTTTGTTTTTGTCTTTTAGGAGAATGAAGGTTAACGAATTTGAAGAACACTGGACAAATGAGACAACTGAAGAAAAGGAACAAATCATCTATCCTAAGAAACAGAGTGAAATGGCGTATGGGTATGTTATCTAAAAAAATTTTATGTCTTCCTAAATGTTTGTTTCTGCTTTTCTTTAAAGATTTAACACTATTTAACTTCTAATAGTCCCAGTTCAATTAAAATTTAAAGCTGACTTTGGAGTTGGAGAATGGCTCTCTCCTTCTTTAAACTCAAGCATGTTGTTAAAAGGAAAATGCAAACTCCCTGTATCATGCCAGAGGAAAAGAGCCATCTTCTGCTATGGGACAGGAGAAAAGCCAAATTAATTAAGGGACTATTCTATTACGAATCTCAACTCTTTGATTCTATTCTGATTCTTTAAACTTTTCTTAAAGTATGAATTTTATATCAAAATTTACAAGATCAATATATATAGATATATATACATTTTAAACTTTGTTAAGATATAAATGGTCATATAGAGTACTAACTAATTCTAAAAAGTCGCATATATAGTCTTTGTGTTCGAGTCTCTTATCAGTTTTTTGCAGGAAATCACGGTTAGGCCTAACATCAACTGAAGTCTCCAAGAAGAAGATGGGGCCCCACAACAACAACAATTCCACGTGGACAATAATAACATCACTAAGCTGACAAACATCATCTACAGATCAGCTTTGAACTACAAAGTGCTCAGAGCAATTTTGAGAAGAGCTAGCTGAGATGATCCAGTCTCAAAGACTACTTGAATAAAGATTTGAGATAAACCCTGAATTTTGGCATTATACACAGACTGGATAACGAAGGATATATTTTCCTTTCCTAGAATTTGACAATTAACCTAAAATTTTTCTTTCAGAATAAAGATACCTTCGCCCATACCCAGCAGGAAGCAATTTCAAGAATACGACGCCCACATTCCCAAAGAGGTGGTGTGGGGCAGTTGGTTTTTTTGGTCTTTTAATGGGTTTTGGGTCTGGGATAATTTTCATTGATTGGGGGGTTGGTTACAAGTTGTTGTCAAGGGTTAGGAAAAAGGCTAAGCAAAGGAGATTAGATTTAAGGTTCTTATTAAAAAAAAAAAAGAAAGAAAAGAAAATTGTAAATACTTTACATTGGATTGGATTGTTTTATATTGTATACAAATTATATATATTGAAATTGATATTGTTAGAAAATGTTATATATATTTTTCTAATTGTACCGTTCATCTAACAATGTAATGCAATTTTCTGATCCTTGAATGTTATTACCAACTATTAGGATATAAAGAAATGAAAGTTAGTAGTTAGATATTATAATAGAACTTGTAGTTATATTAGGTATGTTTTCAAGATTGAGTAGATATATTTTAGATAGACAGGTTATCTTCAAACCCTTCAGAGATCTACAGAATATGGCATTTAAAATGTTTTAATAACTTAGAAAATTTTTCTTTTTTGTTATGACTATGAGACATGTCGGCTCCTGGCAGTACCAATCTACTTCAGAGAAAATATGGGCATTGAAGAAACTGCATATGGAGTTAACTTTCATTGTGGCAAAAGTTAGCCACTGGACAACAAAGTATCCTCGAATCAACAGGACAAAATGGACAAACAGGACATAAAACAAAGGATTACTGATTCTTGCCAAAACAAGTGTGGTTATGGCTTTATCAAAAGGCATCTTCAGAGGCCAGGACAATATGGCACCATCCCTGAAGTGGCCTTCGCAATTCGAAAAAGGTACAGTGCCCTTTTCTTCGAAGGTAGCTGAACAGGCAGTGGGCCGATGGCCTCTGATGTGCAATGGAACAGCAGCTGAAACAGTTATTCTTGAAGAGTAACTAAGCTCACGCCTCTCAATAGTAGACTGGCATTTGATGGAGGGATATGGAGAAGAATGGGATGCTGAGATGAAGCCATATATACACAGCCAGGAAGAATGGACAGCTGAGTTGGAAAACCATCAGCAATTTCCAGAATTTGAAATCCTGAATCATGACATGACACTGGTGGAATTCAGGTGTTTCTGGTACATGGACTACTCTCACTCAATGTGAGGTTGAACTGTTGACCTTGTGTACATCCTGCTTCACAAATGAGTCTGTCGGATATGCTGGGCCTATAGGCTGAAGATGATGCCCCAGCACTTCGGAGAAACCTCAGGTGACTGTCCAGACAGCTGTCTGTTTCTGTCAACTCACAAATTTTTTGGAGGTTGCTTATGTGCACTTCCTGTTTTTATTTTTGTTAGCTAATATTATTTCCTTCTTGGATCTCTGAGGGAGTTGAAGATTAGTTAGTTATAGTTGAAGGTTAGTTAGTTATAGTTGAAGATTAATTAGGATACATTTTGGACTTACAAAAATAGGATAGATAATGAAATTATTTTCTCTGAATTTGTCAAATACAAATGGACTAGACATTGTTTAGGTATTTATTACTTGTATATATTGTATATAGTTATTGTCCTTTTGTATATAGTTTTTCTTATATTAGTTATAAGCTTTTTCCTTTTTTTTCCTTTTTATTAAAATAGAAAAGGGGAAATATGGTGATATTTTATTTGTATTAAAATGTTATTTGTATGTTTTGGCTCTTGGCTCTGACCTCTTGGCTTTCTTCTTTGCATTGGTTCTGTGTTTATTGTTTGATGGGAAGGTTGGATACATCTACAGAAGACCTCCAACAGGGGGAACAGTGATGAGAAAAGGGCCAGGAGCGAATGGGAAGCTGCACTAGGGAAGTTACAAGATTCATAAGGCAGGAGATTGTAGATGGAAGGAAACAAAGAAACGCATGTTCTTTAGAGCTTCCGTGAGTGAGCTCTGCTGTTTTAGCCCATAGGACCCATTTTGAGATTCTGAATTCTGAAACCGAAAGATGAGATGTGTATTGCATCACACCACTAACACATATAACAATTTGTTGCAGCAGACAGGAGATTCATAGACCCTTATTTAGAAGACAGTATGACACTTGTTCACAAACCCTTCACTTCAGTTAACAGACAGCTGCTTCCAAATCCTTTGTCGCCATGTGGCTCTTGCTGAGGCTTCTGTACACAAACTGTAGACACTATCATGTTGATACCTAATATTTCAGAATGAGTTGAAGAACAAAGACATTTTCCTACTGCAAACACACTGACTGTGTTCAGCAATATGCACACACACCAATCTGTACTTCACCTTCAGAGTTCGGTCATATTTCTTCATTATGCCAGCACATCACTTCCCACCACACTGTTCTGTCATGAAGAGACTAAGAAGTGCACCTTGCATTTGGTTGTCAAGTGTCCATATTTAGCTTTTCACTCTAAGCCAGCTCCAAGCTTTTCTGCTTTTTCTCCTTTCACGGTATTCCCCATTCTTCAGGTTCTTAGCTAGCTATTTGGTCGAATCTCTCTATTTGGAGGATCTGCACTGTTTCTTTATGATGAGGACCACAGATATTTTAGGAAGACTGATAATGAAGTGATCTTGTGAAATTCCCAGGGCATTATATCAAGAGACACTGATGCTTTAAAACCCATGTGTGCGTACACACACACACACACACACACACACACACACACACACACACACACGTGTGTGTGTATGATTTTGAATTAGGTTATTTGTATGTGGCATGTGATACATGCATATGTGTACAAGTATACTCATGAGTGCACACATGAAGAGACTGATGGAGGATGTAGGGTATCTTCCTTTGTCATTCTCAGCTATATTCCTGTAAGACAGGGTTTCTCATTAATCTGAAAGCTCACCAGCAGGCTCCCAGGATTACACCTATCTCTGCCTCTCAACATTGGAGGTACAGGCACAAAAATCATGAAGATTAGGGACTCAAACTCAGGTCTCTGTTCTTGCAGAGCTAACACTCCTATCTACTGATCCATTGTTTCAGCCCCAATGTTTATTTCTTTAAAGTTAATTATTTTTTTGATATGCAGTTTTATGAATTTGAGTGAACACAGAGTCCCACAGCCAGGAATCTAGGACATGAGACATTCTCAATCCCTACAAACCCCCCTGAGCCTGACCATGGGTCAGATGGATTGGACTGCCCTTTAATGAGATTCATGGTCAACACTCAAGCATATTAACTTCTGAGATATGCTGGCTTAAAGGATTTAAGATATTTGCGAATTTCCTAACACCAACACCCATTAATAAATCACGGCCATTTTAAAGTATTCTCTCTCATTTTTAGGCTTCCAATTCATACATTTATGTTGTATGATTTAATAGAGATGGACACATTTATAGTTTCAATAAAGCTAGTCACACACTCCTCAAAGGCAGACCAGGTCTCACTTTGGTCACTGTCAACTCTCTTACCTCAGTGGCTGTTCAACTGTCTCCTCTGCACCTGCTTAGTTTTGGGAAACTTCTATGAGTTGAAATTGTTGTCATCCATCTTCTGCAGGTGCCTAGACCCATATGCAAACATTCCCATCTTAATGAAGACTACCAGAAATAGATTTTTGTTTGTTCCATTTGTGAAATGCTGCTGTAAAAATGAATCCCCCAACTATGCCTTCTATATCGGAGAACTTTCTGATAAATTGGGGAAACTGGGTGTGGTGCTCTGGGCCCACATGTCACTAATCCTGGTATTGGTGAGGAAGACAGTGAATGCTTAACAGCCACGGTGCTGAACCACCTTATAAATAGCAATTTTTATGCCCAAAGATGAGTGCCAGTCTCAGCCTGAGTTAGAGAAGCTTCTGTTTGCAGTGGACCATGGTTAATATAGAGACTTGTAGTGAGTCAAAGGTCTGAGAATAAATGACTGCTTCATCTTAAACGGGACATCTGTACAACCTTCTACAGCTTAGGGGAACATCTCAGAAGAAGAAGAAGCAAGGATGTAATGTTAGAGGGTAGGAGTGAGTGCTGTGAGATGCTGTCTTCTGAATATGCCATGGCAGATGTACCAGTTAGCTCATAGCAGTGTCTACCTGCACAAGACTGGGCCCATGGATGGGGGAAGGGCTCCTCAGGCTCCACTCTTTCCTGAGGATCTCTTCAAAGTTCCTGGCTGCTGAGGGGGAAGGAGTCATACTCCTCAGTGGTATAGCATAGCCACTGATAGGTTACCCTTGATCAGTTGCACAAAAAGATCCTCAGACATTCTGTGATGGCTTTTTTGGTTGTCAACTTGACTACATCTAGAATTAATTAAAACCCAGAAATGAGGTGGCACACCTATGAGGGATTTTTGCTTAATTAAATCATTTGAAGTGGGAAGATTCACTTCTAATCTGGATCTTTTAGGTGGGAAGATACACCTTTCATCCAGATATTTTGAGGGGATAGGAAAGCTAGCAACTTCATTCCTTCAGTGGCATTAGAGCCTACTTCTTTAGGATTCTGGCATATACTGAAGACCAGCTGAGACATCCAGCCTCATAGATTGAACAACTACTGGATTCTTTGACCTTCCATTTATAGGCAACCATTGTTGGATTAGCTGGACCACAGTCTATAAGTTATTCTAATAAATCCTACATATATATATATATATATATATATATATATATATATACACAATCATGATTATCTTTGAGACTCAATATAGAATATAGGGGAATTAAAAAAAAAACCTTAGTCATTTTTACATTTTGTTCTTGGAAGCATTTGAAACACCTAAGGAAACTTTTAACAGCACTGGAAAGAACATTCTAATATATTAATTTATTAAACAAAACCAGAAATCACATATGTGTGTGATTTCATGTTAGTACTGAGACCTACACAAGAGGTTCAAAGTCCTTTGATGTCAGCTGTCAGTTTCTCCAAAAGGGATCCTGAAAACTGCTGTTTCCATGAGGCTGATGTTAGCTGCTGGTGACAACCGGTGAATGCCACTGTGACAGGCATGCCGTGACTTTAAATGGAAACAAAGGAGAGGATATGTAGGGCTTTAGGAACCTGGATGGCAGATTTAATTTTCAAATTTTACTTTATATGTATAGGTACTTTACCTGCATGTGTGTTCTGTGCCTCACATGTATGCCTGGTCCTGAGGAGGCTAGAAGAGAGCATCAGATTCCCTGGAACTGGAGTTACAGACAGTTGGGAGCTGCCATGTGGGTTCCTGGAATCCATCCCGGATCCTTCAGAAGAGCAGTGCTCTTAACCTTTGGGCCATCTCTCCAGTCCTGGAATCTGTGAATTCAGGACAGTATCTCAAAAAGAGAACTGTCTAGTGTTGGGCAGGAACTATGAAGAACAGCATGGGTCAGTGCGTCTGTAGGCTGGGCTTTGGAGAATGCACCCACTGTAAGATGTTGGTCTTGACAGTGAACTATTTACATGGTGTCTTCACCATTTATCTTTATTAACTGAAATTTTTGCCTTTAAATTTTATTGTGTATGTATATGAGTGTGGGGATGAGAAGACAACTTTGTGGGGTTGGTTTTCTTCCATCTCTACATGGATTCTGGGGTTGGCTCTCCCCTTCTATCTCTGCATGGATTCTGAGGTAGGTTCTCCCCTTCAATCTCTGCATGGATTCCAGGGTTAGCTCTTTCCTCCCATCTCTGCATAGATTCTGAGGTATTGGTGACTATGTGGGTCCAGCCCCTCAATAGTCCCATCCCAGGGTCCAGGAAGAATCTACAACAAGCTGATAATTTAATCTTTGATGATAGGAACTGAATCTACGTACACGAAACTCCTTAGTCCATACACTTTATTATTCTGTGTCAGTTCTCTCTCTACACAGCTTCTATTCTGTTCTCATGCCTAGCTCCTTTCTTGCCTGATTTCTCTCTACATTTATCTGCTGTCCCCTCTAGGTTCTATCTAATTCTCTCATATTAGTTCTGCCCCATCTAGGTTCTCATCCATCTAGTTCTTTCCCATTTTAGCTCCTCTCTCATCTCCTTCTTCCTCATCTTGTTCTTCCCCTCTGGCTCTTCCTCATCTTCCATCTCATTCCTCTAGTACTCTCCTGTAGCCCTTCAATCTAGTTCTTCCCCATCTTAGTTCATTCCTCTCCAGTTCTTACCCATCTAGTTCTTCTGTTCTTTTTTCTTCATCTCATCCTCGAGTTCTATATATCAAATTCTCCTCTAAGTCTCCTTATACCTCTCTTTTTCCATCCTCAAGTTCTCTAGGGTATTCAGTTATAAACCCAAGCAATAGCAATCCTCTGGCAGAGCAAGGTCACCAGGCTTGAATTCTTACAGGGTCTTAAAGGCAGATAAGAGTTTTCCTCGGGCAGTGACCACCAGGCTTTCTTTTACCACCCCATAAGGGAGTGGTAAAGGAGGAGGTCAACTGAGAACTAATGATCGGTTAGTATATCAAAAAAGGAATTTATGTGTTCAATCTACATTCCTAGAAGTGGTTAGGTAAGAAGTTAAGAGTCTATAATGTTAGTAAGGCTGTGTAAGAAAGGAGGGTCTCATCTTAAATTGCATAAGGAATAAAGCTGTCTGCCTGACCTAGGAAACAGGCAGTTTCCACAAGGGTATTACCTTAGTTCAGAAAATCCTTTGGCCTTGGATGCTTGATAGGTATTTTTAGATAATACACTGTTAGGAGTTCTTGGAAACACGCATGGCATACAAGAAAATCATTGTGGGAACTGGCCAATATATATACAAAAGCTGAAATGTCACCAAGACTTCTTAAGCCATGGCTTGACCTTTGGAAAAGTCCTTGACTTTTCCAAGTAGTAGCTTTTGTGATAGTAGCTGGATCCCATTACATTTTCCTGCAGCTTGCAGCAAAAGGTAGGCTCTCTCCTTTCACCCTTGCATGGATTCTGGGGTTGGCTTTCTCCTTCCATCTTTCATAGGTTCTGAGGATTAAACTCAGTTTTCTAGGTGTTCACAGCAAGCATCTTTGCCTGCTGACCCATCTTCTCAGCTCCGTTTTTCATCCTGCTCTTCTTCCTTCTATTTTATGTGTACAGATGTTTTGCCTGTGTGTATGTCTGTGTACCACATGCATGCCTGGTGCCCATAGAAGCCAGAAGAGGACACTGGATCCCTTGGAAGTGGAGAGCTGTGGCATGATTTTTGGGAAATGAACTGGTTCTTCTGCAATTTCTGGGACATCTCTGAAGTCCTTGCTGCATTTTATTCTCAGCCAGCATATCCTAGAGTAAGTAGTTGATCCAAGTACTATGTAGCTTAGAAGTCGGGGCAATGTCTTTGCCTTATAAAGTACTTAGTACATGGACTAAATATGAGCTGAAACTATAGAAGAACAAGATCCTCCTGTCCTTGATCAGTATAGAGAAGCCTCTGGCATCTAAGATTTGATGGTGACAGTACACTGTTGTGATCTGCTGCCCTGCTGAAATGACATGTGGACATCTGTCAGGACTAAAGGGTGCTTGATTGCAGGACACTGGCCTCCTGGGCCTCCTCCATCCTTTCCCATCTGTGCTTTTCCTTTGCTGTTTTCTGGGTCCAAGAAATTATTGTGCAAACACTTGATGTGAAAAGCAAGCCCGTCAGATTGGGGGCCTTCTGCTGCTAACCAGCAAGTAGAATACTATGCGTGAGTGCTAGTAGCATATCTTCTGGGGAGAGCCAAGATGCTCTGCAAAGGCTGTGAGGGACACAGACTGGCCTCAGGGAGGACAGACTACTGGAGAGTCTGAGTGCTGCTCAGCCCCTGCTCCTGGTACTGCAATAGAGGCACAGAGTAGTGGATACTAGATACAAAACAAAGGACAATCAGACTGCAACAGATTCAGGGAGGCTACCTAGCAGGGGGACCCTAGGATGACTGTGGCTTATAATAAGTCATTGGTTCTAGGAGGGTCCCTGCGGTGAGTAATCCTGATTATCCACTTCACAAGGTTTAGAATAACCTCGGAGACACTCCTCTGAGCTTTGACAGAGTGTCCAGGAAGGTTTAACTGAGGAGGGAAACCCTACCATGTTCAGCACAGCTCTAAGGGCCTGACCTCACTGGGGTGTCCAGGGAATGAAGAAAATACAAACACATAGACATACAGAAAAGTCGGGTTCAAGTAGACTGGGCTCTCTGGTGGGGGAACCGCAGCACCCTGGAAGCCCAGGTTATTTATTATATAGAGATGAACAGGGAGGTGCGGTTGTTGCTTACATCTGAACATGGAGGAAGGTTGTTATATGCAGATAAACAAGTCACACGGCTGAATAAAGGAGGCAGGTTTAACTAGCCCCAATAGTATCGTCTCGGTGAAGGAGCAGTCTTCAGGCTGTCAGCATCTGGGGGAAGAAAACCAGAGTGGACATTTCCAGCACACACTATCAACATTAGAACTCGAACCAGGAGGGAAGGCTTTGCCATTTCCCCATGGGTCTGAGGCCTTGGAGTCCTTGGCATGGCCATGCCCATGTCAACAGCATACATTCACTCAGGACTTGACTAACTCAGGGCTTCCTCTGCTCCCCCGGAAGGCCCACCCCGTATGTGGGTAGTGACACCAGGTGGGCTGGGGTCCTACACTGAATATAAAGGAGAAGGCAAGCTGAGCACCAACATTCCTCTCTCTCTGCTTTCCTGACAGCCACCCCAAGTCCCCACCATCCTGCCTTTTCTGT
The DNA here is from genome assembly GCF_007827085.1 of Peromyscus californicus insignis. Lineage (NCBI taxonomy): Eukaryota > Metazoa > Chordata > Mammalia > Rodentia > Cricetidae > Peromyscus > Peromyscus californicus. The sequence goes on from NW_026294606.1 coordinate 12,335,165, forward strand.
CACGACGGACTGCGTCTCCTCAAAACATGAGCCAAAATTACCCCTGTCATCCATAAGGTTTTATTTTATTTTATTTTATTTTATTTTTTTTATAACACAAGTGACTAATCTCCTCCCCACTCTGTGGTGTTCAGTGTTGTGTCATCAACAGCTTACAGTGAGGACTCAATAAAAAGATGCATTTCTTACAGACCTAACTGGGAAAAGCAATGGGGTGTAGCTTCTGGAAGGTTCTGGTTCCGCCCTGCTTACTCTCTCACTGGTTCTTTTGGCTTGCTCACCGTGCGGCCCATCATCTAGAGAGGCCTGCATGGAGCAGAAACAAGGGATGTTTCCAGCCAATAGCACTTGAGGAAGTGGGACCAAACGCCTCCAGCAGAGCTTGAGATGACCAGAGTGGTGTGTAGTGGGAAGTTTTAATAAGGCCATTTGAAATTCATCTACAGTGGTGTCTGCCATGCTAGTATCTTTGCAGACCCCAGCTATAGTCCAGGTCCAAGCTGAGTCATAGCTAAGCTCCTGACCCTTGGAGACTAGGAGGTGATTCGTATTCAAACTGATTCAGTCATGCAGAACGCAGCTTGAGCAGCAGACAGCAAAGCACTGGCTAACTGCCAGCTGACTGAACTCTACACCAAGTCGTTCGTGCCCTCTTCAAACAGCACGGCTGTCTTCCTCTCTAGGAACGGAAGGTCTTAGTTGGCTATGGCTGTATTTTCAGTATTCAAACATTTACTGTATTGGAAAGATCATAAATGTAAAACTCTTTGCGTTTCAGCACCTTGTGGAAGAGAACACAGTCTTGGACCTTGGGAAGGCAAGTGTGTAACTGTACCTTTCAGAACACCCAGTCTGGCTGCACTAGTCAGGTGTGTGTTGTTCTGGGTTACTCACACAGACAGAAAGACATGTCCTCTACCCATTTACTTTAGAAATAAGCCTAATACAGACAGCCCCAGCACAGGTAAATCCAATGACTCCAGTTACACAAGGAAATGGGTAAGTCTGCATGCTGTAGTGGGAGATGACCATGGACACACTAGATTCTAGAAAAAGTAGAAAAGAAGGAATTAGACCCTAAGGACAGCTGAGTTTCCTTCAGGATTGCTATGGCCTTTGTCTGCAAGATGTAGCAATGCTTGCTCAAGTTGTAGCTCTACTGAGCATGTTCACAACAACACTGGGTGCCGTGTTGTGGTTTTGAACCTATGCACCTGCAGTACATGTCTAGAACATTCTTAGCGCTGCTAAGCAGCTGAGAATCTAGTTGCTCCTTACAGTTGTTAACAGGGCCCCAGACCTTAGCACAGCTGATTCCATGATGGCGGTTCCATCCAGGCCATAAAACTCAGCACATAGACAACAACAACGCCTGCCAAAATGAAAACAAAGAGCCAATTCATCAAAGTCCATGGTTCTGGGAAAGTCTCTAAATACACTAACCTTGCTTTTTGGCTTCTGCAGGTCTAGTTCTGGCTAACTTGCTAAATGAAGTATGTCAACCCAAGATATGGCTTTGTGCTTAAGAGCTCACCCAGTGTAGAGGCTCACTAGCTAATAAAGACTTTCTATTGCCTTAAACCTATGCCCAAGTAGTCTTCTCTGGTGGCTACCCTACAACACAGCAAAAACTCAATTGCAAGTGCAAGGTTCTAAGATTTGAGTGTTCGGAACAGCTCAATTGAATGATACTTCAAGATCATAGTTGTGCCGGGCGGTGGTGGCGCATGCCTTTAATCCCAGCACTCGGGAGGCAGAGGCAGGCGGATCTCTGTGAGTTCGAGGCCAGCCTGGTCTACAAAGTGAGTTCCAGGAAAGGAACAAAACTATACAGAGAAACCCTGTCTCAAAAAGCAAAACAAAACAAAAAGATAATAATTGTCTTGTGTGCTGTACAATATCCTGCGAACTCTGTGAGGCTCTGTGGTAAATATTGTGAAAAACAAGCAGTGTGTCTCATGCTCGCAGTGAAGTACCATTGACTATCAGCTTAATTAGAGCTTTATTACTTACCTTTCATTTTGGCTCCTACAGAGCATATGTTCCTGCAGGGAATATAAAAATTATGTTCTAATTAAAGAATAATTATCCATCAAAGATGGAAGGTCAGAGGCCACCGACTTCTACTCATCACAGATATAACCTCAGGAAAGTGCCTCAGACCCAGATACACAAGGGTGCACAAGTACAGGCACACTTACACATATGTGTATACACACACATACACAAGCACACACAGCCTCACACACACAAATAAGTAAATAGAAATGAAGTCAGTCAGGTGTGGTAGTGTGTACCTATAATCCCAGCACTCAGGAGACAAAGGCAGGGGGATCATCAAAAGTTCAAGGCCACCCTAATCTAAAGAGTGAGTTCTAGGCCATCCAGGACTACATGGTGAGACCAGATCTTGTCTCACAAACTGAAAACCAAACAACACAAAGCAACAGGACAACTAGACTTAATGATTTGCTCAGGATGACCATGGACTCTTGTTGTTTGGTGACTGCCATTTGTGTCCCACTGAGGCAGAAAGGAGGGAGCTGAGCACTTCTCACCTGTAGGCTGCAATGGCGGAAGATGATGCTCACACTTTCAGGTTCCCCAGACATTGAGCAGTGCAGAGTGGAGGACACCGACTTGATTCAGTATTGGGCAGGGCTGTGAGGAACAGCCTCCTGCTGCTTCCCATGCACAGGCCCCTACAGACACGTCTGGGACTGAGAACCAATGACCTTTTCTGTCTTCCGTTCAGGTTTGCAGCCCAGTTCCAGCTCATGCAACTGCAGTAGCCAAAGAGACGTTCTACATTGTGGTCCAAGATTTAACAATCAAACGCTTTTAAAATTCTGGCTCCTTTTAAAATGTCATTTCCTCTAAAGCTCAATAGTTCTTTGAACTACGTGCTTACGGCAGCTCCCGGCTATCTTATCAGGGTGTTTCCTTCATGGTTCTCAAGTCTCCCTTATTTGCTGTTTTCTTAGTCCCACATCCCTCTTCTCTAAACTGACCATAGCCTGCTGGAGGACTTCACACAAAGGGCTTGTGTGAGGATGAGAGGTGCTGAACTGGGTCTTTGTCACAAAGGCCAGTTGCTTTATTTAATGGAATGTTCCAGTCTTGTTTCATTCATTTCACAGTATTCTCTTTGGAAAATAGTTATTAACTTTTTCTGGTGTTCTAGAAAACTAACGTTTTGGATTCTTTTCATTGAAACCCGGGCATGCCTTTCTTAGGTTCATTTCTACCTTGCTATGCCCTGCTAAATCTAGAAAGTTAACAGTTCAGTTTATCACAGTGACTCTTTTGAAGCCCTTTCCTGGAGCCCTGAGTAGAACCAATGACTTTGGAGGAGCTGTGTCTGCAAAGGGCACCCTTGACTTGTTCAGGCTCTGTGAGCTGGGACTCAATTCCCCCTTAACTGGATCAGTGATATTTAGCTGAGCCTCCCAGAGGCAAGGGCAGCTGGGAAGTCTAAATAATCCTCCAGGAAAAAGAAACCTTTTCAAAGCCCCTATAGCCTTGCTCTCTGCAGCACATGTGCCCTCTTGGGCCAGCTCAACCTAGTTCTTGTGTTTTGACTTAATAGATATCCTACATTCCTGGCGTCTCCAACACACTGGGGTCTCCACTCCAACTCCAGATTCCCCTTCATAGTTGCATGCACAGTTGTCTCAGACACTCGATACATAGAATCCTACCCTCCTACGTATTTCTAGGACTCTGAATTTTAATCCCTAAAGCTCTTGTTCCAAGGCAGCACCACAGGGATAATGTTAAGTTATGCTGACAGTTCAAGCAGTAGCTGGGCCCACTCAGACCATGATTTAAGTGCCTGTGTGGTTGAATCTGGGCAAACGTGTCCCTAGAATGCCCTGTTTGAGAAGCCCTCCCCAGTACCGCCTCTCCTGTTGTTCCCATGTAAAGCGTGTGCTTTCTCTTTAATGACATTTATTTCTTTAACAATAACAGGTGCTCTGTCTGTACCTGTTTGTCTACAGCTTTTAATGTGTTTGTGTCCCTTTCCTTACCAAACTGCACAAGTTCCCTGTTTGTCTTCTCTCTTGGCTCTGAATTCTCACTGTAAATCTGGATAAATGCATTGAGTATCAACCATGTCACAGCTTGGATGCCGTGCTCTTATGAAGCTTCCCCTGATAAATAAGCTAGTCTATTGCTTTTAAATTCAGCATCACTCAAATTTTCAGGACATGTTCAGCATGTAGGCAGATTCTTTGCCAGACGGTTATATACACAAAGGACTACTAGTCCAGTTCCCCACTCAGTCTTTGTTCTTGTCTGAGCCTCCTGAGCATATTCTAAATTTTTCTTTCTTTTCCCTTCCCTCCCTCCCTCCTTCCTTCCTTCCTTCCTTCCTTCCTTCCATCCATCCTTCCTTTCTTCTTTATTTTTTATTTTTTGGTGTGTGCTGTATGTGTGGTGTGCATGCATGCTTGCATGTATGGGGATACACATGTGTGTTTAGGCTCACATGCACATTGTATATGTGCAAGTGGAGACCTGAGGCTGACATCCAGTGTCTTTCTTGGTCATTCTCTACCTTTCCTGTCAGTGTTTTTAACCAGTATCTTGGTTTTCATCTTCCTGCCATGACCCCCAACGAAATTCTGATTACAGCCTTCTAGTGCTCCTCTAGCTTTCTCAGCTCTTCCACACTCTTCTCACAAATGGTCGCTCAGTTGGGTTCATGACAGCAACAGACCACCACTGGTTTCATATTAGCTACTTTTCTCATCGCTATGACAACATGTCCGGCAGGAGAAACTTCAGGGAGGAAGAATTAATTCTGGCTCAAGGTTTCAGCCTATCAGGGCAGAGAACACACAGAGGCTGCAGCGATTCACCTTGTGACACACTACAGTGTTGTTTGTTTGGTGGATCAGGGAGCAGAAAGCACAGGCCAGCACTGGAAGACGATACCTCCCAGGCCTGAAGGAATCCTCTCCCGCTAGCTTGACAACTGTCCCAAAGGTTCCACAACTTCAACACATGAGCCTATGGGGAATGCTTTGCACTCAAACCATAGTAAGGGCCCTTTTGTCTGAAGTTCCTGAGAAACTGTGCCATCCCCGATGGAAGAAGAGGTTTTGCTTTTCAGTCTTGTGGACATGAGGCTTCTGGGCTGAGTGTGCTAATAGGGACTGCATCTTCCTAGGTGGTCAGGTGGTTAATGGGAGTGGGAAGGAGGGAGAGAGATGGCCTATATTCCTCTTGTTCTCTGTAAGCAGGAAAACTGCAATTCTTGCTAGTTATGTAAGAAGCAAGCAGTTTTTCTAAGTGAGCATTATTTTTTCATGAGAAATATAGCTTAGTTGTACATGTCAAAAATGTATTTCTATTAACCTTGCTTTGAACTTACTTCATGTAAAAAGAACAATAACTCTGATGCTAGGCTACGAAACATTACCCTTCTCTCCTTACTCCTGGTCCTCCCGCTGCTCCTCCTCCCCCTTCCTCCTCCCCTCTCCCCTCCTTCCTCCTCCTATTCATGAACACTTAAATGTATAGGGATACACACATGTGTTCAGGTTCATGCACACACACCTCTGTGTGTGTGTGTGTGTGTGTGTGTGTGTGTGTGTGCATGTGGAGACTGAGGTTGGTATCAATTGTCTTCCATGATCATTCTCTACCTTTACAGTCAGTGTTTCTGTCTACATCTTGGTTTTTAGCTTCCCACCATTATCTCCAACCAAGTTCTGATTTCAGCCTTCGAGGGCTTCTCTAGCCTTCTTCTTCTTCCTCTGGGTCACAGTCTCATTTTGTATCCTAGACTGACCGTGAGCTTGCAATTCATCTGTCTCAGTCACTTTAATGCTGGAGTTACAAGTGTGCACCACCACACCTGGTTCATTTTCTTACTCCTGACTTCCTTTCAATTTATAAGAAATAAAAGCCTTTTAGCTAGAGTTTTCTAGCCACCATGGAAGAATAGCACTAACCTGAGTTATGTTCTCTCTTAATCTTAAATTGAATCTGTGCCAGCCTGGCTCTCAAATGGCCCCCAGGAACCAGATGTATCTCTTGATATTTGCATCCAATATAATCTCCTTCTTTAAGTTGGTCTTGTTGGCCTCATTCTGACGGATAGAGACAGAAGTGATAGTATGCCACTTTCAGATTAGCATATGGGATTGATTTTGTTTCCCCCATATTCTCTCTAGATAAGCCTGCCATCATAGCTTGCCAAAAGCCTCTGTGGCTCAGGACTGAGACTGTGACCATGCAGGCTAGCTAGGCCACCACTCTGACAAATAGCTCCACTGTATCCTCACTGGGAACCATGGGTCAGGGAATCCTGTTGGTTCTTAGCTAGAGTCTTGACTCATAGAAATGAAGGGATAACAAATGATTGTTTAGATTGCTCAGTGTTGAGTAATTGGTTCTGTGGCAATATTAATCAGCCGTGTGTCACTGTGATGAAATATTTGGCACAGACTGATGATGAAGCAAAGTGAATATGTTTTGTCTCATGGTTCTAGAGTTTTAAATCCAAGACTTAGTAATTCCATTAGTCCTATTGGGTCTTCTGGTGAAGACCATATATTCAAACCATACAACAAGACAATCTCCCTGTGCTGGTTAGTCAATTGGCACAGCCTAGAGTCACTGGAGAAGAGAGTTTAATAAGGAATTATCTAGATCAGGTTTGCCTGTGGACATGTCTTTGGTGGACTGTCTTGATGTCTAATTGATGTAGGAAGACCCAGTCTACTGTGAGTTGCACCAATCCCTAAGCAGTGAGCACCAGAACAGTATAAGAGAGAAGAAAGCTTTCTGAGAGCCAGTAAGCAAGGATTTTCTGAAGCTGAGCTGGGATATTCCTGAATCTAGAATTAACCATAGAGAAACTGGAGTTTTAGATAGAGTGGACAAGGTTATCTTTGTGTAGATCTGTGAACCATGTGCATGTCTGATGCCTGTAGAGAGCAGAAGAGGGCACAGGATCCCTGGGAACTGGAGTTACAGACACTTGTGAACTGCTATGTGGATGCTGGGAATCAAACTCAGTTCTCTGAAAGAGAAGCCAGTGCTTTTTAGCTGCTGAACCATCTCTCCAGCCCCCATTTTTATTATTTTTAGTTGTGTGTGGGGTAAGGTGGGATGGAGTGTGTGAATGTAAGTGCAGTGCCTGCAGAGGCCAGAAGAGGGCGTTGGATTCCCCTGGAGCTTTAGTTACAGGCACCTGACATGAGTGGAGATTAGGGCTTCTTCAAGGCGTTGTAAACTCTTAACCACTGAGCCATCTCTGTAGCCCTTTAGCTGAGATCTTAAAGTGAGAACCGCGCAACACTGGCTCAGCCAGGAAAAGCAGAACCTCTCTTACCGCACAGCTCATCACCCTCCATCATTGCTCTGTCAAGGCAATGAAACGCTAGACACAACTAAATAAAATGAAGCCGAAAGTCTCAAGAGAAACCTCTGCAAGAAGGAAGCATCCAACATATTACTCATATCAACTCATTAAATGACCGAATCATTTCTTAAAAAACAGAATACACACTACAAGATATGACAACCTCTTGCTGGAGACAAATAGACACTCTGAACCTACCTAGTGATGATGGCACTGTGCCCAGGAGAGGGAGATTTCATTACTGCTCTACCTGGTTTGGTGCCAGATGAATGTCCTGGGTACAGTTGTTTTATGTCCTCGTATGTAGAGTTATAATCTCATAAAAAGCAAAGGACAGCTAGTATCTTCAACAGTCACTTATTGCTTTCAACAGACAGCTTGAAAACCTGGATAAAATTGTTAGCAATTGTTGTTTCAGGTCATGAGCTTGTGTTGCTGAAGGTTGGAAAAACAAGTATGAGATTTCTGTGGAAACCATATGTTTTCAAACTGTTTTAGGAATTTCTATTGGAATTTAGCTCCAAATTTTTGATTGGAAAAAGAGGTAAAATCAATTCCTTTGGATTCAAAGATGAAGTGGGATGAAGGAGGGAATCCATGCTGAAAAGAGAAAGCTGGAAATTTTGATTGGCGCCATTGTGGGAGATAGATGGCCCTGTAATTACGAGCACTGGCTGTTCTTACAGAGCACCTACCTGGTGGCTCACAAACACCCATAATGCCCGTCCCAGGGGATGTGGCACCTCTTCTGACCTCCATGAGCACCAGAAACAAGGCATGATCATGATGTACATACATATGTGCAAGAAAAAAGCTCAATATATAAAATGAATAAAAATGAAAATGGAAAAAATGTAGACTTCTCGGACAGCAGAGATGGCTCAGTGGTTAAGAGTTCTCATTGCTCTCTCAGGGAATCTGAGTTTGGTTCCCAGAATCCACATCAAGTAGCTCACAACCACCTATAAATCCTGCTCCAGGGGATCTGACACCTTCTTCTGGCCTCCCTGAGCACCTGCACATCCATGGCACACACACACACACATACACACACACACACACACACACAGATAAATAAAAATAAATATTAAAAATTTGTGATTTAGACCTTTATTTCCCTCCTATGAAAGTGGAAAGGCATTAGAGGTAGTTAGGAAAAGACTTAATTATTAGACAGGTTTAGGATAATTAACTTGACCCCATAGAGTGGTGAATCAGCACTCTGCCCATTTGGTTAGCTGGTTTGTCAACAAACCCCAGGGAACCCTTGTGCCCACCTCCCTAGAGCTGGGATTACAAGCTGAGCTGGCCGGTTTCAAATCAACTTAACACAAATTAGAGTCACTGGAAAGGAGGGAGACAGAATAGAGAAAAATGCTTCCATAAGATTTGGCGTTTCCTAATTAGTGATTGGTGTTGGAGGGCTCAGCCCATTGTGGATGGGGACATCCTGGGCAGGTGGTCCTGGGTACTATAAGAAATCAGGCTGAGCCAGTAAGCAGCACTCCTCCATGGCTTCCACATTAGCTCCTGCCTCCAGGTTCCTGCCCTGAGTTCCGGTTCTGACTTCCTTCTATGATGAATAGTGATGTGGAAATGGAAGCCAAATAAATCTTTTTCTCCCTAAGTTGCTTTTGGTCATAGTGTTTCATCACAGCAATGGTAACCCTAACCAGGACAGAAGTTGGTACTGGGAGTGAGGCTTTACTATGACAGACCAGCCCATGTATTTTGGGGAGGACTGTGGAAGGACTTTGAAACTTTGGCCTAGAGGAGCCATTGAGTGTTGAGAGCTCATTAAGTTGGTCTGTGGGAGCTCTGAAGATAAGAATGTTGAGAACAGTGCAGATGATGGAGACCTGGCTTGTGAAGTTTCAGAGGGAAGCTAAGACTCTGCCAGGCCATTTGTGTGAAGACTCTTTGGTGTCTAGTCAACTGTAGCTGAAGAGTCAGCTGTGTTTACTGTGAGGTGGTCTTCTAGGAAATGTTTTCTAACAGCACACAGAGGCCTAAGTTTTACCTTGTGCTGGCAGCCAAGTTTGGTAATGTGTAAGAGTCTCCCAGGTCGTACTGGTTTTGAAGGCATGAAGGAGTCATGTAGAGAAGCTAAGGTTTGGCACCATGAAGAAAGCCTAGGAGAGGCTCTTGGTGAAAGTGTAGCCCAGTTGCAGCAGAAGACTCCAGCATTTTGAAGATGCCAGTACCATGGGATGACCACCAAGAACAGCAGCAGCAGTGGAGTGGAGCCAGACAGAGCCTAGAAGACAAGCTGTGTGTGCTTCAGAGGGTGGGGTGCAGAGAAGTGACCCAAGCCCTTTGAAGGAGCCCAGAAGATCTTAAATGGATTCCCAGACATTGAAAATGTGTTACTTACACAGTTAGAATTTGAATTGATTGTAAATGGGGTCTAATTCTTCCCTTTTAAAGTAAGAAAGTATTTAACTTATTTATATTTTTCATTTTACAGGAGCCCACAGTTAGAAGACTTTAAAATTTTAAAGAGATTTTGGAGTTTTATGAAGACTTTGGATTTTAGAAGAAAGTTTGGATATTTTACAGAGACTTTGAACTCTTATGTTTGGATTTTTAAAGACTGTGGAACTTATAAAAATCTGGAATCCATTATATTGTAATGTTTGTATTAATGTGAGATTTTGGGGATAAGTGAGAAAGGAAAGTTTGTGGCTTAATAGTGTTGTGTTTGTGTGTCAAGTTAACAAGGGCTCAGTTGTGATGCGTAGTTTTATGTCAACTTGATACAAGCTAGAGCCACTGGAGAGGGGCTCCATTGAGACTCCATTGAGAAAATGCCTCTATAAAATTGGGCTGTACACAGCCTGTAGGGTGTTTTCTTAATTAATGATTGATGAGGGAAGGCCTAGCCCACTGTGGGTGAGGCCACCCCTGGACAGTTGGTCCTGGGTTCTATAAGAAAGCAGACCAAGCAAGCCATTGGTGATCAAGCCAATAAACAGCATTCCTCCATGACTTAGCTTCTGCCTCCAGGTTCCTGCCCTGATTCAGTTCCTGTCCTGACTTCCTTTGATGACTAATAAAGATGTGGAAATGTAAGCCAAATTTAAACCTCTTTCTCCCCAGCTTGCTTTTGGACACGGTGTTTCATCACAACAACAGTAGCCCTGACTAGGACACAAGATCACACTACGAGGCCTGTGCTTTTAAGTGGGTTCTGGGATTTGAACTCAGGTCTTCCTGCTTCTAAGGAAAGTGCTTTACCCAGTGTGTTGTCTCTCCAACACCTGCCCGCCTTTGCTCCAAATACTTTTTGTCCTTAAATAAGCACTGAGGTAAATGAAATGTTCCTCCCACATCTATCCCTTCTCCTGGGAATCAGCTGCCCACCGAAGGATCCTTCCCTGTCTGTGCCCATTGATGACTCTTTGCCATCCCTTCTCTTAGAGAAGAAACCTATATCTGTCTGACTCTGAGCTGTGGCACATCTCTAGAGCTGGTGAGAGCTCCCTCTTACAACACCTTCCTTCCTGAGTAAAACCCTCCTTGAAGAAGCCCAGCTCACTTTTACTGGACACTTCTGACAAGTTTAGGGAGTTTTCCCTAAGTATATATATCGTCAAGTATTTCGTCTCCATGCAGCTTTTTCTTCCTTGCTTTTAGAGCATCCATTCACAATAAGCGTTTTGGTCTAGCACCACAGGTAACCAAAGCTCTGCTCAGTTTTCCTTTATAGCCCTTTCTCTTCTTTTTACAGGTCAAAAAAGTCTTAATCTTCACATTGCCTGATTCCACCCATCTCCCCTCTACTGCTGTTGAGCTCAGCCAGTGCATTTAAAAAAAAAAATCGCAGCATGAGAAATTTTTTTCTGCTGCTCCTTGATATTCCTTTCCTTGTGTTTTTTGTTTTTGTTTTTGTTTTGTTTTGTTTTTTGGCTCTCTGTTCCTCTTAGAAATGTCTTTTCTTTTGTTCCATAGTGATTTCATCTGAGTTGAAACATTCTCCCCCAGGAGGAGGGGTAACTTGTGAGATTCAGCAAGTAAACAAATATCACAGACTGGGAAAGCTGAAGCTTACATTCTTTACCAGGGCTCCCCAAGATGATAGACAGTAAGCAACTGCTGGAGAAGAGACTGACCAGCTGAACCTCTGAGAGGAGATTTTCAGACCTGGGAAGCTGCCTGCAAGTCGCGCAGAGTCAGTGTTCAAGTTTTTGAAAGCTGGGCTATCTAGTGATACATCTGCCTGTCAGTCAACCCTGTTCCTGTGAGTAACCCTTCACCCACAGCCTTTTAAGTAACCCCAGTGAACTCAGTGGCTCACTAAGTTGGGCTTTGGTATAGTCTTGGGTCTGTCATGGTTTCCTGTCTGGGATGAGTAGAAATATGTGTGTGTCATGTCAATACTTCTGTCTTAGACTGTGACAATAGCAGTTGCTCTAACTGTCATCTTAAGTACTCACCAGGCTCTCTAGTGAGTCCCTCTATCTATCTCATTGTCACCTGCATCGGAGGCAACATTCCACCATGCAGCGTCTGCTTCCAACTCTGGCAAGACCATGGCTTCACACACATAGCATGGTACCTGCGTCTTCATGCCCCTTCTCTGTGACTTCCTTGACACATTCCTGTCCCCTGCAGGACTCTTCCTTGATCTTTCCCCAGGGGATCATATTTCTCCTGTATGTCTTTACCCAGTGGCTGTGCCTCTCTAGCTGCCAGGCTAAGTAAGGTAAGAGGACCTCTTGAGAGAGTAAGATGAGCCATGTGGTTGGTCTACAGCCTTGGGTTTGCAATGCTCTCCTTACAGGGGAAAACATCTTTCCTGTAGAGGTCCAGGAAGGGCAGGCCTGCCTGCCACTGTTGGGCTGGGCAGCCAGAGCCATGGTGCTGCCTGGCATTTGGACTGGAGAGACATGATAGGGAACCATTGGAAATGTCCTCCTCTGACCTTTGATTGTCTCTTCTCTTGGTTCTTAGACCAAAAAGCTCTAGTCCAAGCTTGAGCTTGACCCAGGACTCTTCTGCTCACACCCAGGGTACAGCCATATCTGTCTTAGAGTCATGTTCAAGTGACTCCAGAACATCACTGACCCACCTGGGCTTGGGGAGATGCTGAACTTCCTTGCTGCCCTCTGCTGATCTGCTCACGTTTTCCTTAAGGGTTTTTAGTTGTTCTCTGTGTTCTGTTTGTCCAGAATTGTTGAACTCAGATGGACAAACAATGAAGTAACCACTCAGTCATCCTTGGAATTGACAATCAGATTTCATTCTTGAGAAGTTATCTGGTCTAGTCTCTGCATGTATTTCCAGTGGGTGACTCAATCCCTTTTTCATTCACTTGAGAACTGCTCCATATTACCCCAGACCACCTCTAGGTCTCTAGATTTAAGAGTGTGCATTAACTTTTAATGATTCCTCTGAATTCATATTATTTTCAAACAGTTTAACATTAAAGGGTGTTCTTCCTGCTTTTAGTAGAAATGTTCTCAATTCTCTCTTAAGTGCAAAAGGTAAAATTAGTTACCTTTTAATATTGAAATAGAAAAGCAAGAATCTGCTTAGGGTTCTGGAAATAATGGCTCCAGGATGTGCACCAGGCATGCTGTTATACTTATGGCTTACCTCTTTGTACATGTGTCCAGGAAGACTGTGTGCTCAGATGAGTGTGCATGTGTGCCCATATGTGTGTGAGGTCAGGTGTCAATCATGGGTGTTATTTTTCATGTACTGCCTACATATTTTTTTTTTTTTTTGCAACAGGGTCTCTCCTTGGCCTGGAACTCACTGATTCAACTAGGGTGGCTGGGCAGTGAACCTTGGGCATCTGCCTGTCTCCACTTCCCTTGCAATGGGATTACAAGCACAGCTCACCACCTTGGCTTTTTAAATGTGTGATCTTGGGGATTGAACTCAGGTCCTCATGCTTGTGAGAGCACATTATGGATTGGACTGTTATCCCAACAGACAAAATGTAAATGGGGATCTCATGATTTAGAGAAGTCTGCACGCTTGTATCAAACTAAAGGGTAGAAAAACATTGTGAAGCTATATCTTAATATACCCATAGTCATAGGCAGATACCTAGGTCAATGAAGAGGGCTGCCTTTTCAATACAGCTTGAAAAGTGTCACTTGGACGAGCTGTGACCTTCAGCTGGAAGATAATATAAACTACAGAGCCTGTGTGGGTCCTTATCTACATTTCTGGAATTTAATTATGAGTTCATCTGTTATTCTCAGATTATTTTAGACATATTGACAAATGGACACATTGCTTATCGAGAATCTTCTCTAGCAGATTCAATGAGAGCTTTCCCATACTGTTGTTCCAGGGAAATGATTCAGAAATTGATGCAGCTTTTTTTTTTCTTATTTGAAGGATGATAGGACATTAAAAGCATCATTTTCATTTGTGTGAAAACTCATGAAAAACTTATTTTTTCTTAGAATTGCTTGGGCTCAAGTTTGTTAACTGCAAATCTATCCGGATATTAAACAGAGGTTGCCAGGAGTGTTTGTGACATCCAGTGTTCCTATGTATAAATACATACTCCTTATAGACATAACGATGACATAATTACAGTTCATTAAAGTTGATGATGTCAAGTCTATGCTAGGTACTTAAAAGTATTTTAATCCAAGACACAGTTGTGAACGCTTTCCCTCCTAATCTGCTTAACGTGGACATAGCAATTATGATGGATGATAGAGTGCTCCACCTGGCAGTCGTGGTTGCCATGGTGATGGCCATGTGGGCCAGAAGACCTATGACTCACTGCGTTTTCTCTGCTTGACTTCATTGTCGCCAAAGGGGAGAAATGTGCATCTGGCCGTGCACTGCCTCTTGAGCCGGGCTGTTATCTTCGGAGCTGCCAGGGAGGAGGGAGGCACAGACAAGGCCCAGTCGCCTTATTAAAATCCATTTCTCCACATGAAAGGATGGGTAATCTGTTTTACGAAATCACAATCTGCAACAAACCAAGGAAAATCTGATTTTGTAACATAGAGATGATGATGTGGTTAGTGCGGTCCAGTTTCTGGGGTGTAATTAATACCCTGTTTTCGATGATAAAATCAAAACCAATGTGCACGACTCGGCTTCTGGGCCATGTGTTAGCCGTGTCAATAATTGTAAAGTGAAAGAAAAATAATGTATTTTGATCAGTTTTCTGACCACTGTGGTTCTCCAGCTGTGAGTCATATATTTTTAAAACATTGTTATCAGTTCAGAGAAGATGTGTGGACAATTTGAAGGGAAGATTCAATGCCTGACTCCTCCGCCCGTCAGTTCTCAGAGCTTCCAAATCCTGCTTACGTGCAGTGTGGCTTTATGTGGTCTGAGGAAAGGAGACCTGTACAGTGGTAGGACTGGAGTGAGGCACGGCTGTGAGAACATGTTTACGGGGACTAATTACCCCTTTCTGTGCAGTGACACCTGCAGTGGGTGGCTGCACTCGAGACTGTAACCCCAAATACATTTACATACCTGTAACGGAACTTAACATGTAAATCCAAGTTAGAAATGAGTCTCCATGCCTAGTGATAAAATGTAACAACTGCAATGATACACTGTAATAAGGATGATCTAAAACCTATGAATAATTCATTTCTGGAAATTTCCATTTAATATTTTTGGACTCTAGTTCACCACGGTAACAGGAAGTGTGGAAAACAGTGAGATGTAATTTTGTGGCATAGGTGTCTGATATATATATATATATATGCATTTATGCACTTTCATGTGCTTGTGGGTGCCTGTGTCTGTGCAGATGTGAACATCTGGCATTGTTTATCTTCTTTGATTGCCTTTTCACCTTGTATTTTGAGGCAGGGGGCGCTCCTGATACAATCTATATATTACCATGTTACTTGGTGCTGTGGGAGCTTTCTGACTTCTCTATGCACTCAGACCATGCTCTATGCTGCTCAGACACATGTGCACACACACGTACACACATGATGAAGGCAGAGGAGGAGGACGCAAAGAAGGGGCTGTAGCGTCCTTCATGGTGGAAGGGGCTGGAACTGGACCGTGCAGTGGGTGTTGGTGGCCTCTGCTCCTTCTTGGCTTTCCCTCAACTGTGGGAGCTGAGTTCAGGGGGATGGTTAAGAAGAGCTGCTTGGGAGAGGCTTCCTTCAGGCTGTGGAAGGGTCTAGAGGGATGGCAGTGTCCATAGATTGTGGGAATGGAGGGCTTTCTGTTGCTGAGGTGATCAGACTCCTTGTGCATCTTATTTATTTTCTTACTTATTAATTAATTTTCACGTATTCATGTGTATAGATGCTCACATGCCATGCTGTGCATGTGAAAGTCAGAGGACAACTCATTAGAGGCTCTTTCATAAGCAAACATTTTAAGATTTGATGAATTCTGATCCTGTTTTTTCTCTTGTGGTTCATGGCATTTTCTTTCGGACTAATTCCCGGAGCTCAGTTCTGTGTGTATTGTTTCTGAACACTTTAAACTTTCATGCTTTCCATGTAAGTTCACTGCCCCTTTAGAGTTCTTACTTTTACTGGGTCTAAGGTTTGGGCCATGACTTTTGCTGTTATTTTTGTGGGTGTTCAACTTCTCTCACACTATTTATAGAAAAGGCTGGAAAGGATAGATTTTAAAACTTGAGATTTGATTCTACGTTCATGGCAAGAGACTTATTTTAAGTGTAAAGACACAGAGGAAGAAAGTCAAATGATTGGAAAAGTTTACACACAGAGCATAAAATTGCTATGATCATGTTATGAATGTGACAGATGTTATTTCATAGCAAAGGATATCACAGGAAGTGAAAAGATGTTAATTTACAAGGAAATCATAAAAACCCTCAGTGTTACAACGTCCAAGCACATAAAACAATTTCTGATAGAACCAAGGGAGAAAGAAAATTCATACTTCCCATTAGCAATTTTAAGATTTTTTTGTAATGGTCTGTAATTAACAGGATTAAATTGGAAGGATAATTAAAATCATTAAATTGCTTTAATGGGCATGTGTGATGGTTACTGTTGCCAACTTGACAGAAGTTTGAATCACGTGGGAGATGGGCCTCTTGGCCTGTGTGTGGGGGTACTTGGATTATGTTAATTGGGGTGGGAAGGTCTGCCCACTGTGGGCAACACTATACCTTTGTCAAGGGGTTCTAATTGTATGAGAGTAGGGAAAGCAGATTGAGCACTGGCATGCATTGATCTACTGTTCTCTGCTCTTGACTGTGGATGTCACGTGATCAACCACATCCAGTCCTGGATTGCCTTGTACTGAGGGACTATAACCTGAAATTGTGAGCCAAATAAACCCTTTTTCCCTTAAGCTGTGTTGAAGACTTCATGGTACTTTATCCAAGTGGAGTGGAATATACATTCTGAATGGACATAAATTACATGAACCAGATAAGGTTATAACCTTATAAGAGCCACAACCTGTTGTTATTGGCTACAGTACAGAAAGTTTATTTGGCCATGAAAACCAGTAGTAGAGGCTGAGGAGATGGTCCAGTTGGTAAAGTACCTGCTGTACAAACACAAGTCTGGGTTTGATCCATAGCATCCCAAACACACACACAAAGGTGGGTATGGCAACGCTGGTAATTCCAGCACTGTGATGAGGCAAAGGCAGAAGGATTCTTAGAACTGACAGGCCAGCCAGGCTAGCTGAACTGATAAGTTCTAGGTTCAGTGAGAGACCCTGTTTCAAAAATATAAGGTGAAGAGTGATTGGAGAAGTCCTCTAAAGACATCCTGATATCACCCTCAGATCCCAGTGCATGTGTACACACAGGCAAACACATACATATACACACACAAATAAAATATATAAATGGATGGCAGTGAGAGATTCCTAAAATATTTGGCAATTAACATGCTTATCAGGAAATAATCAGTCAAATAAATTATTATAAAGTAAATTTTAAGATCCATTGAGTTAAATGGCGATAGGCACAAAGATTAAAAGCTTTTGAGACACAACTAATAAAGAATTAAGAAGATACCAAATGCTAAGTTTTCATGTGCCTTAAGATGTTAGTTGTATATTTTTCTTCCTGAGAAATCCTATGGATTTGTCTATCATTTTTCTTCACTAAAACTACTTCAAAAACACAAGATCTAGCACATATAAGATATGCACACGTTAAACCTCATTTGAGAGATGCACAAAGTTGGTGGGTAGACCCCTCCAGTTGGTCCTGCAGGGACCTGGGCTCTTCCCTCTGGTCCATCCATTTCTCCAAGTGCTTTCCAAGACTGTAGTCTGAATTGACTGTGTACCACCCAATTGAACGTGAAAGAGATGGGGAATTCTTGCCTGGAAAAATTAGGGTGGAGAGCAGGAGGGGGACAAGCCTCTTCTAGTCACATTATTTGTCAAAGCACAGCCCGATGCCACTGTGTTGTAAAGGAATTGTAAAATCCCAGCCTGCCTCAGAAGAGAGTTAGGGAATAGCTAGCCAGTTCTTGCCAAGTCTGAGGAGAAAGAAACACACAGTAAGGAGCCTGTTCTCACCTTTCCCCTCATTTCTCTCCTTCCCTTGTTAGCTGAATGTTGATTATTTATTCCTAAACACACCGAAAGTCCAAGCTTTACATGGGCAGGACGTGGGCACATGCTGTGTTTGCTGGTATGAGTGTGCAAGAGAAATGACTTCTCAAATCTTTTCTTTTTTCTTTTGTATTTTATTTATTTATTGGGGAGGGGGGCTGTGCTGTGTTATAGGATATGTGTAAAAATCAGAGGACAACTTGCAAGAGTCAGTTCCTTCTCTGTCCTCTGTGGGTCCTGAAGATTGAACTCAAGTGGGCCAGCTTGGCAGCAAACACCTTGACTCCATGAGCTGTCCAGCGCTATGATAGTGAGGTCCCCAGCAAACCTTGTAAAAGGAACAAAACACCCAATGGATTCACACAGAGTCCAAGCAAGCACTGCCTGCATTCTCCAAAAATAAAATACTTTACACATTTGACTTAGGGGGCAGGGTGTTATGCCAGAAATAGCAATACATTCTAGTTAGTGTCCCAGTGAACTCACTGTGATGGCGTTTGTCACAGTATACCTTTGGATTGCGTTTTCATCTTATTTAATTTCTCCTTGTTTTACCGGAATCATGTTGCTCTTTAAGATCAGCTGCTGCCACCATGGCTAAGGCCAGAGCAACAGAGGGCTTCAAGACCTGGGATGATTCAGAATTTTCACAGCCTGTCATATTACTTCTAGGGATTAAAATCATTTTACTTCTTAAGCTTTCAAGACAATTATTTTTTCTATTTTTTTCATTCTAAGAATTAAAAAGTGTTAATGCAAATCTCCTGTCAGAAGGCATCTAGTCATCAGAACAAATTGCCAAGACCAAGGGGTCTCTGGTGTAAGCCCAAGTTTGATGTCTAGTCAGGTCTTCCCAGAGCACCACTCTGCTGACCACCTAGAACTTTAAATTTTACTCTCAACCTTTGAAATGAATCTAACTGCATTGTCTTCACCAGAGAGTGACAGTTCCATCCCTAACTGCAGAACACATCCTCCACCCACCCACCCCCAGTAGCCTTGTGTTGAATATCCTCAGTATCATAGCTCATGGTGAAAATATGATCATACCACACTCACATCCCACTTCTGTAGCAGAAGGAAACTAGATTGTCTCTGAAAGCAGAGGAAACAAAACCAGGATGTTATGGAGACTCTGTCTTTCTGTGAGCATATATGGAAATTTCCAGAAAGGTTGGCTAGGCTGGCTAGAACTTTACGATTATGGAGAGTTAGGAATGTTACATAGGTCCAGAGCTAAGATTATCTCACTGCTCCTGGAACAACCATCAAGTGCCCCTGGTCAGATTCTGACAAGAATCCTTTTTGGCCATCAGGTAACACCTTTGGGTGTATTCGCAGAATAGCACTGGTTTCTACCTGCCCGGAGGTAAGACTGTCATCAGACAAAACTACAAACCTGTTGCAGCTTCCTGGACTTGGCTGTAGCCCTCCGGCCCGCTGTTCCCATCCATGGGTTTACCAGATGCCCTGATTCCTTTTGTTCTCTTACTCCTTCCATGTTGGAACACGTCATTTGGGGTGACAAGAATCCTAGCTCCTGGGTCATGGTCTTTCCTCTGAGGCTCAGGATAAACCTCTTATTCCAGTGGTTCTCAACTTCCTAATGCTTGACCCTTTAATACAGTTCCTCATATTGTGGTGATCCCCAACATAAAATTATTTTGTTTTACTTCGTAACAGGAATTTTGCTGCTATTATGAATTTTAATATAATTATCTATGTTTTCCAATGTCTTTTGAACGGTCATGACCCATGGGTTAACAGCCACCAACTTATCCCCTTTGAGATCAGAGCTGCATTCTGCTTGACAATTTGGTGCTCAGTGTGGGGCCCTGACGCCAATTAACTTTCACTGGAGATTCCCCTCCTTAGGTGTCTGTTGGTGAGACCTTCCTGAGGCCCTGCCTTCCCTTTGGCTTGTTCTGAGCTCAGGGTTGGGTACCTCCTTGCTTGCTTCAGAACGTTCAGCCAGAGCATTATGTTCACTAGCATTCTGCCTTCCTCTCCCACCATTGCCCCTGTATCCAACTATCTCCACTTCCATTCATATAGCAACATTGCCCCCTGTAGTTTAGAAATTCTAAGTTAGAAATGCACATCTAAAATGGACCTGACCACAAAGATGCTGAATAAATAAATAAGTTTTAAAAATGATTCTGGAGAGGGGTTGAAGAGGTGGATCAGTGGCTAAGGGTACTTGCTGCCCTTGCAGAGTACACCAGTTTGGTTCCCAGGATTCGTATCAGACGGCTCATAACTGCCTATAACTGGTTCCCAGCATTCATATCAGACGACTCACAACTTCCCGTAACTGTCGTTCCAGGAGATGCGACACACTCTCTAGTCTTTAGTTATTTGGCACACATATGCACACACATATACATAAATAAAAATGAAACTTATCTTGAACACAGACACTGAAGATAAGAAGCATTTGTCCCTTCTGTCCCACCAGGATGGAGGTGTAGAGGAACTCCACAGGACATGAAATGTCTGTGTAAGGAAACCCAGGATGGCACACTCCACCGCTGTGTAGGAAGGAAGCACTGGCTCAGTGGGAAGACAAGGATGATCACTGGGTGTCTTGAGATCCTTCACGTGGTAAAGAAAGATAAAGACAAAGCTGAAGGCTCAAAGGATGCCATAAGAAAGTTTGGAAAAGATAAAACTGAAGGATGATAAATACATACGTGATCGAGTTTTCTATAATTAAAGTAAAAATTAAAGGCATCGAAGTAAAATCAAAACCTAACTTTATAGTTAAAACAATGACAGGCTTTAAATCAATGGAGACCTGTTTAAAATCTTCCCAGAAGAATGTGTTAGGAGGTGCCTCTGTTTCAGACCTAAACTCCTGCAGCTCAAAACAAACTTCTTCATTCAGGGAGAAAAAATGTTTAACTTGGTCCACACAATGGGATGGCTGTGGACTACTGATATCATAAATGTTAAAATACAACACATTCTGTGATATGGTGCTCAATCTGTTACAGATGCCTGCACTTCCTGCCATGGGGTAACCTGCCTTGATGATTCAGTAGGAATGTGTAACTAAGGGGCAATGCCTTAAAAGCTGAAGGGTGTCTTAGCTACTGTTTTAATGCTGTGAAGAGACACCAAGACCAAGAAAATTTGAAAGAAAGCACTTAATTGGGGACATGTTTACAGTTCAGAGGGTGAGTCCATGGCAAGCAGGGTAGGGAGCGTGGTGGCAGGCAGGCCTGACATTGGAGTAGTAGCTGAGAGCTTCCATCCTGATACACAGGCAGGAGAGAGAGGGAGAGATGGGGGTAAGGGAAGTAGGGAGAGAGGGTGGGGGAGAAAACTAACTGGGAATGGCATGTATTTTTGAAACCTCAAAGCCCATCCCCAGTGACATACATCCTTCTTCAACAAGGCCACACCTCCTAATGCTTCCCCAACAGTTCTACAAGCTGGGGACCAAGTATTCAAATATATGAGCTTGTGGGGCTGTTCTCATCCAAATCACCACAGTAACCCATAATATAGTTAGTAGGGTTGAAAAACACAGCATTGTACATTCATATTTTGCTAATTAAAAGTAGATGTTTTAAAACAACTTCTTTTATAGTCTTGTTTCTCCTTTTGACTTAAAATAAAAATAAGATTTCATTATTCTCCCAATCTACTGAGCTCGGGAAACAAACCTTAAAACGAGACTTTCCCAGCTGACTGAGACAGATACTATAATTGATGTCAAGTTCATCTTCAATAGAGTAAATTAAAATAAAGATTGTAAAGTGTCTCATGTTCTGTGGGCACAGACTTCTTTACCAGGATTTTAGCAGCCCATAGCTGCCAACATTATTAGCTTGTGTGTCTGAGCTAAAGGGAATTTCTGCAGTGCAACAGCTGAGCTCAGAGACCACGTGGAATTGAGGGACTGGAAAACCATCCATATCAACTCTCCAAAACAGAATATCAACACACAGGGTCTCTTTCACCCCAGAAAACATCCTCTTCAAATGGTATTTACCAAGTCTTATTCTAAGGACCAGACTGGACTCTCTTTTGCATCTCCAAATAGATGGGATGGTGGGGGAGTAAAAACCCCTACAGAGCTGCCACTGCTAATTAGTGTCTCCAGAGTGCCGCTTCCTGCCCACAGTGCTGGCCATCCCCTGCCAAGCCCTGCAGGGACACACAGACAAACAGTGTTTACAAGCCAGCATGGGCCTGTACACTCCTCAGCTCTGCTCAGTAGGAGCAGGAGTCATTTTCTAGGCAAAGAGAATTTCACCTAAGCTTATCTTGGAGTGATGGATGAATTCTCAGCTGGATGTAAAAATTTTACCATAAAAAAACAACTCTGAGGTGAATTATCAAGCAGCATAAATTAGAAACAGTAAAAACACTTCTGTTGACTTATCTACGTGTCTGTTTTAATTCAGTGCCGTCACCGTCTCCACTTTATGACTTTTCTCTTTCTCAGATGCCTACTGGCTTCTAGGGAGAAAGATGGCCTTCTGAGAGAGCAGCCATAGCAATCTTCTCAGGCTTCACAGACAACTATTTAATTTAGAGTTACAATTATTGAGATTTTTCCATAGATTGTAAATTCAGTCGTGTGCTAGTATGCTGTGTGTTAGCTGGACCCCCTGGAGCTGGCATTAAAGGTGGTTCTGTCTCACCAGACATGGATACTGGGAACTGAACTTGGGTCTTCTGCTTTTAGCTGCTAAGCCACCTCTCCTGCCTTTTTTTTTTTTTTTTTTTTTTTTTTTTGAGACAGTGTTTCTTGTAGTCCAGGCTGGCCTCAAACTTGCTACATACGTAGCCCAGGATGACCTTGATCTTCCTAATCTCCCTGCCTTTACCTCCTCAATACTGGATTACTGGTGTGCACTGCCACATGCAGTTTATGTAGTGCTGGAAATGGAATCCAGAGCTTTGTGTGTTAGAGGCAAGCACTCTATGAACTGAAGAAACATCCTCAGGTACCTCCCCAGACCATGTACATGTTCTCTTCATTAAGTTTTCCTTCTGTGGACAGCAGGCTTCACCCCCAAAATGAGTGTGAGACTTTCTGATGCCCTGGGATCCTACCCAGGTAGCTGCTAACCCTTGGAGACTGTTGTCATGTGCTTACATCTACCTGAGGAGTGCAGCTTGCCTTTCCCAAAGGAGAAACCAGCAGGAGGGATGAGGTTTGTTAGTGGAAGGGATCAGGACAGACAGAGGTTGAGAGGCTTCTGAGCCATGTGTCCGTCCCACCCACTGCCTGGTCTACTTGGTAGGTAGACATTGCCTGGGTTCTGGAAAGGGAGTCTCCCCAACAAGACTTTTTTTTTTTAACTGAGAGGCAGTATTTGTACACATGTATGATACAATATGACACCTGTACTGTACACAGTAGATCATAGCAGAGAAAGAAGCAATCCCGTCTCTGTGAATGCCAGTCATGGGGAAGAGCAGGCTTCGAGCATTTCTCTCTACTGATTTTTCATGCATCTGTGAGAGCAAACCATTGCTCTGCTACGGAGAGACGACTCAAGCTGGCCCTCCTCTCACTGAGTCTGCTCCGCATCTGATTCCGTCCCCTCTCATTTCCTTCCCACCTCTAATGACCACTGTTCTACCCATTCCTCCATGACACCAACTGTCATGAGTCTGCTCCGCATCTGATTCCTGTCCCCTCTCATTTCCTTCCCACCTCTAATGACCACTGTTCTACCATTCCTCCATGACACCAACTGTTCATGTCCGCTAACCAGTGAGGACACGTGATGTGTGTCACTCTGAGCGTGGCTGCTTTCATTTAAAACAGTGGCCACTAGTTCCACTCATGTGGCAACAAGTGACACACCATCACTGCTTATGGCTGAGAAATAACCCACCATTTACATAGAACACATTCACTTTTACTTACTATTTTGTAATGTATGTCTAAGTGTATGTGTGTGTACCACATGTCTGGTGCCCATAGGGGCCAGAAGAGGGCATTAGATCCCCCCAAATTGGAAATTCAGATGTTTGTGAGCCATCATGTGGGTTCTTGGAAACAAACCCAAGTCCTCGGCAAGTACAGCAAATGCTCTTAACTTATGAGCCATTTTTTTACAGCCCCAATATTGACTTCTGGTTTAAGGGGATAGTCCATTATGGCGGTTAAGTCATGACATCAGGACGGTGGGGAAGCTGGCCCCATGGTATTGGCAGACAGGAAGCAGCAGGAAGCAGAGAGAGATGAATCCTGCCTCAGCTAGCACTGTCCTTTCAATTCGGTTCAGAATCCTAGCTCATAGAATTTTGTCACCCACATTCCAGTGTGGTTCTTCCTACCTCAATTAACTAATGAATGTTGGTGCTCAGCTCTCTCCCTTTCATTCTGCCTAGGACCTGGGTGATCCTACCAATTTGAAAATCAACCTTGACCATAACAGGGGCCCATAAAAGTGGAAACTAATGATACGTTTATGGATTTGTAGAATGTAGACAAGTTTATATCATTTGTAGAATGATAGGTTTATAGTTTCCCAGGTGCTTAACATTACTGGGTATTGACACAACCAATTGACTCCCCAAATCACCATAGGAACTGAATCAGTCTCTTCCCAGTGTTATTTACATCCAACCCACAGACACCCTGCTCCTACTTCCAGAAAGGTGGGATGGGAACCCCCTGGGTGACAGTTCTTTACGTAATGGCTTGAAATTTTCCATTGGGAATGTTTGGCACCATGTTTGAAATCTATGGCACAAATTATTTTTGTCAGATGGTTAGATCAGTGGCTGGTGGTGTGGATATAGCAAATCTCTACAAACTTCCTGTGGCTGGCGGTGTGGATATAGCAAATCTCTACAAACTTCCTGAGCCTATGTTTCTCTGACACTGCGTGGGTACACTGTGGACTGTTGAAGGATTCAGCCTGACTTCAGTAAACCAGAACTGGTGTCTGGCATGTCCCTTGACTACCTTTTATTCTTGTAACTGAGCGCCCCAGACTGGAATTATGCACAGAAGGGTCCTATAAAACTCACAATTCTGGAGCCTAGAAAGTGAAGAACACGGAACTGGTGTGTGTGTGTGTGTGTGTGTGTGTGTGTGTGTGTGTGTGTGTGTGTGTGACACCCGGTGGGGACCATGGTGTCACATCATAGCACGGTGAGGCAATCATGGCAAGATGGAGCTTGGTTCTCTGTCACTCTTCTTACAGAGCCCCTAATGACATCACGGGGCCTCATCCTTGTGACATGGCTTCATCTGCACTATTTACCTCCCAAAGGTCTCACATCTGAAAACCACCAACAACTGACTTTGGAGATGAAGCTTCTATCACACATGCACAAGCCTTGCCGTAAGTAAGTCACATGACTGCTGTGGTTTTTATATTAGCTTTTTTTTTTATTATCTGTCTCCAGAAATACAGCCTTAAGGGCCCCATGGGCTTCCAACTTTTCCTGTCTAACCCCAGTTCCCAGAAGTATAGGACTGCATATTTTGCCTCACCCACTGACTAGAAAGCAGTTGTTGTCAGGGAGACAGTAGATGAAAAGGGGACCCAAGAAAAGAGTTGCATGCTGAGTTCTAATAAAAGTCACAGGATGGGTTCAAAGAAGTGCACAGGAGGCCTTTCAGAAGAGATCAGGTGAGCTGAATGGACTGGAGGTGTGGCTGCTTGGAGCTCACCTGAGCTGTCCCATTGCCCACTCCTGCAGCAGCCACAGTTGGCATGTGCTAGCACTGTGGTTATGGAGGCCCACTCCTGCAACAGCCACAGTTGGCATGTGCTAGCACTGTGGATATGGAGGCCCACTCCTGCAGCAGCCACAGTTGGCATGTGCTAGCACTGTGGTTATGGAGGTCCACTCCTGCAACAGCCACAGTTGGCATGTGCTAGCACTGTGGATATGGAGGCCCACTCCTGCAGCAGCCACAGTTGGCATGTGCTAGCACTGTGGTTATGGAGGTCCACTCCTGCAACAGCCATATTTGACATGTGCTAGCACTGTGGATATGGAGGCCCACTCCTGCAGCAGCCACAGTTGGCATGTGCTAGTACTGTGGTTATGGAGGTCATGTTACACAGACAAGTCTCAAAGCACCCCACACGACTTAGTGAGCCAGAATTCTGTCTAGAGGGACCCACATGGCCTCAGAGGGAACTCAGAGAATGTCACAGAGAGCTTAGGCCAGTGAATTTAAACATCTGAATGAAGCCATCATATTTTTTTCAGAAAATAATATAGGTGACATTATCTCAAGAGGTTGAAAAGCTTAGGAAACACGGTGAAAGTGATTTCAAATGCTCCTTAAAATTTGCCAGGTGCAGCTAAACCCACTGGAGCCGAGACCTTTCCAAGGAAGAGCTGCGTCCTGTCGCACAGAGAGGCTCTATAGCGTGAGGATGGAGTGGACCAGTCAGTCAGGTTGGCCAAACGATGAAATGGGAAACTGTGCCATGTGAAAACAGTAGTGCCCTACTCAAGGATATGCAGTTACGTGAAGAAACAAAAAACTATTATTTTTCTGAAGGCTACATAAATGTCTGGCACTGCTCCACAGACTGATACATTTAATATAATTGTGACAAAGGTCCAAACGCATTTTTGCACAACTTGACAAAGTTCATTTTAAAGTTCCTGTGAAGGAAGAGACACAACAGATTAGCTAAACTAATCATTAGATATGGGCAGCATGATGTATCATCCCTAGGAGATATTACATCATGTCATGAAATAAATAGATAAATGCAACCAAAAACATATGGATAAGAATAAAAACGTAATTACTGAGGCTGGAGAGGTGGCTCCGTGGTTCACAGTGCTTGCTGCTCTTGCAAAGGATCAGAGTTCAGTTCCTAGTACCCATACCAAGTGGCTCACAACTACCTGTAACTCCTGTTCCAGGGGACCCAATGCCCTCTTTTGGCTTCTGTGAGTCCTTGCACCCATATGCATAGGCATACAAACACATACACATGATTTTTTAGTCCCTTATAAAATAAATGATTTGGGAAATTAGAGAGAAAATTCAGACAGACACACATGCTGTGTTGTCCATAGGAATGTCACTCTGCTTCAATACAGTGACACATGGATGTGTAGAGATGGAGGGAAGGACACGTGCTACCTAATAGTAGCCACTCTAGGAGGGATGGACAGGTACATTCATGACCTTTCTGCTTGCTGTGAAAGAGTTCTTGACCAAAGCCACTGAAGGAAGGACTTACTTTGGCTCATAGTCCAAGGACACTGCCCATCATGGTAGGGATGTCATAACGGTAGGGGTATGAAGCAGCTGGTCACATGACAGCCTCAGTGAAGAAGCAGCTGGTTACATGACATCCTCAGTGAAGAAGGAGCTGGTCACATGACATCCTCAGTGAAGAAGGAGCTGGTCACATGACATCCTCAGTGAAGAAGCAGCTGGTTACATGACATCCTCAGTGAAGAGACAAATGCTGGTCCTCAGCTCAGTGTCCCCTCCTCATTCAGTCTGGGATGCCTGGACATGGAAAAAGTGCTACCCACATTCAGAATGTGTCCCCGCCTCAGCTCACCTCGTCTAGAAACTCCCTCTGCCATGACCAGCAGCTTGTCTCTCAGGTAAGTCTAGGTGCAGTCCAGTTGACAAAACTCACCAACATTCAAGAGATGATTCCTGGGCTAAATATTTGAATCTTCCACACAAACTAATTTTAATGATCGTGTGGTTTTCTAAAAACATCCTCTAAATTTTCATCAAAACTTTGCATATTTTCTATTTCACTCATTTGTTGTGCTGTTGAATTCATTTTATAAAATAGGAAAAAGAACTTTAAGAGCCAGGGTTTTCCCTATATCCAAATCCTGGTAGAGGGATCCAAGGTGAGATTTAAAACTTCTTTGGGTCTCATTTCCTGCACCTACTAAAAGGGGCTAATACACACTTGTGTGGATTTCCTTTGTAAGGCTGCACTAAGAGACCCAGAGAACAGCTTGCAGAAGGACTGATTGGCTCTGATTCCTGGTTCCAGAGATTTCTGTACATAGTTCTTGGCTCCTTCAATCCAAGTGACTGTGAGGCAGCATGTCATGGATGCCGGAGCCCCCAACAGAGGCCACCTCATGGAAGACAGGAAACAGAGGGGGGTAGGGAGGGTGGAAGGAAGGGGCCAAGGACCAGGAATCACCTTCAAGAGCACGCCCACAATATTTTCCCGCCGCTCTGATTTCTATGCTGTCATTCATAAGCCCCTGGGAACATTTCACACTCAAACTGAAGCGTAGTTCTCTGATGCTATCAGCAAGACTGCCTGAGCCGAGAACGCCCTGTGCTTAGAAATGATTCCTGGTGACAGTTTTTGGATATTGGGGTACCACAGACAGAAGACAAGTGTCTGGAAGGTGTGAGGTTGGTGGATGGTGCCATGAGAAATAATTTGTAGTCTAGAAAAATTCCTGAAGGTGATGGAGTGAGATAAAATAGTTCTAGTCTCTGAAAATGTGCTCACACGCTTGTCCACCAAAGGGACTCTCTGAGAAAATTAAAGCTATAATAATCACCATTATAATGATGACATTTTGCACATTGATTCTCTGCTACACATTGACTTGATCACATGCTATACACCAAAAGCCTAGTTCATAGTGAATGGACACTGACATATAAAACAGTGTAGTTTTGAAAGATCACTGCCCTAATTTGTGACTGCTGCTGTAATAAATATCATGACCAGAAGCAGCTTGTGGAGGAGAGTGTTTAATTTGGCTCACACATCCACGTTATAGGCCACCTAAGAAGGAAATCAAGGCAGGGACTCAAACAGGAGCAGAGGCAGGACCCATGGAAGAACACTCTTACTGGCTTGCTTCCCGTGGCTTGTTCATCTTCCCAACCAGGAAACCACCTGCCCTGGGACACCACTGCCCACAGTGGGCCGGGCCTCCCCACATCAATGATTAATCAAGAAAATGTTCCACAGACACCCCCACAGTCAATCTGATGGAGGCAGTTCCTCGACTAAGGTCCCTCTTCCCAAATATGTCTAGGTTTGTGTCAACGGGACAAGTCTCACTGGGATACCTAGGAAGCATAATTATGAGACTTATCTCCCCCAACAATGCATGCTGGGAGAGATAAAGCCCACCCAACTTAAGACCAGGGACAAGACGTTTTCACTCAGCTGGTAAACTGTCAGGAAAACATCGTGAGTGCGGCTAGAAAAGGCTTTGCATTATGATGGGTGAATTTGAACCTCGAGCCTTCGGACCGTGCACTTGGTGTTTGGTTGCTCTGATTTCTTCCTTTTTCTATCCTTGCTGGAGCTGACTATTTGAAGAATTATCTCCCTTAGAAGTAGTCCAAAGCCAGCGCTGGTGAGAAGACTCAGTAAGTGAAAGCACTTGCCTCAAGCCTGCAGCCCACCCCTGCAGCCCACCCCTGCAGCCCACCCCTGCAGCCCACATGGTGGGGAGAACAAACTCCCCCAAGTTGTCCTCTGACCAGCAGATGTATGCCATGCACATATATGCACACAAGCACACACACACACACACACACACACACACACAATCAATAAATACATAACTATACCTTAAAAGGAAATATTTCAGATTCATACGTGCAAATATTTAACTTAGATGTGTTAGAAGCATTGACTTGGGCTTCTCAGTACAATTATTGCCCTGTAATGAAATTAACCTTCAGAAGATTTATTGAGAAATTCAATTCACACTTAAGATTTTGACAGTGCATAACTTCAAGCTGCATATATTGTTAGCATCCAAAGTAGCACAAAAGCTGGAAAAAGATAAATTATGAATGTGTCTCTTTTTCATCCTAAATGAACATGCGCAAGCCTCGGGAAAGGGAGCCTTTGTGTTCTTGTGACTCTTATTCTGTCTCTGCCTTTGACATTTCCATCTTTTCAAAACATTTGTGGGAGCAGCAGAGAAAAACAAGCCTTTAAAATCCAGAGGAAAAGAGGCTCCTGGGAAGAAAAGCCTGATGTAACGGTGTTGGTCCACAGAAAGGAAACACAGCCATGCTCATGTAACTATTGAACTGAGACAGTTGCTAGAGTTGGGGCTGGGTGCTTTGCTCATAGCCATGGTAAGATAAAGAACAACAGTTGGACACACACTATCAAATGTTCAAAATGACATTCACTGGTGTGTGTGTGTGTGTGTGTGTGTGTGTGTGTGTGTGTGTGTGTGCGTGTATGTATGTGTGTGATGTGTATGTATGTGTATATGCCATGTGTATGTCTCTGTGTGTGTGTCTGTGTGTGTATGTATGTATGTGTGTATGCCCATGTATGTGTGACTGTATGTATGTATGCGTGCATGCCTGTATGTGTATGCTTGTA
The DNA here is from genome assembly GCF_007827085.1 of Peromyscus californicus insignis. Lineage (NCBI taxonomy): Eukaryota > Metazoa > Chordata > Mammalia > Rodentia > Cricetidae > Peromyscus > Peromyscus californicus. The sequence continues at coordinate 12,365,369 of NW_026294606.1, forward strand.
TGTGTGTGTATGTGTGTATGCTCATGGGTGTGTGACTGTGTGTGTATGTCTATGTATGTATGCCTTTATATGTGTATGTCTCTCCTTGTGTATGATGTGTGTATGTATGTGTGCATGCTTGTGTGTGTGCTTGTGTGTGTGTGTGTGTGTGTGTGTGTGTGTGTGTGTGTGTGATCACAGCAGAAGAAAGACCATGAGAGGAAAAGGAGAGCTCCAGGTGGAAACAGGAGCCAGTAGAACATGTGACGTGAAAGTGGATGGGGCTTTGGAGACAGGAAGGGGATCAACAAGAGAAACCTTGTATGACGGGGAAGGTGAGTGGGGGAGGGGACCGATAAGGGCAGAGTGTGTACAAAATGGACATAATGAGGGCTGGAGAGCTGGCTCAGTGGTTAAGACTACTTACTGCTCTTGCAGAGGATGTGGGTGAGGGTCCAACACCCAAACGGTGGCTTAAAACTGTCTGTAACTCCGGTTCCAGGGAATCCGAAGCCCCCTCCTGGTCTCCACTGGGCATGCATGTGGGGTACATACATACATACATGTGAGCAAAACACAAATATGTATAAAATAAAAGTACCAAATCTTGAAAAAGAAACTGCCACAATGAAATACATTACTTTACATGCTAAGTGAGGAAAAACATAAAACAAAAGAAAATGGCATAACAAAACACAAAGACCACCCCCCCTCAGGTAGAGAACAAATTATTGGTAAAGAGGTAGAGAAACTAGAACAGTAAACAGAAAAGTAAGTTGAGGCAAGTCTGGGTCATACAACATGTAGGAAATCCCGATCCTTTGGAACAAAGTGCTGGAGTGTTAAACCTGGGAATAACCATATGGAATTTTATTGTAGAACTGTTTTTTTAATCTTTATAATTTTTAAAGAAAAAGTTCAAAAACAAGAAAACACTGAGAAGCCCTTCTACCTGTTTCAATGGAATCATTTACTATACATGTAAAAATACATCCACTAATTCTCTCCAAAAAGAGTGAATGGGATTGGTGAGAAGGCTCCTTGGGGAAAAGGCATTGCTGTGCAAGCTGTGTAACCTGAGTTTGATCCTAAGGACTCACATGAAGGTAGAAGGAGAGAGCAGACACAAAAAGAGTCAATGAATGACGTTACCTGATACATACATTTCACTAGGTGGCACAAATATTTAACCTTAAATTAATGTTAAACTATTTGTTGAGACTCGGAGCTCAGTTTATCTGAGATGAGCCATGGTTTTATGTGTGAAATCATTCTCTTCCTGGCCACGGTCCTAGAAGCCTTTGCTTCTGCATAGGCAAAAGATGCAAATGTGCCCTTCATTTAAATACTGTGAACTTTAATGAAATTTGATGATATACAAAACAGTAGACTAAATTCAATTATTGAAACTTTTCATATCCATAATGTGGTATTTAACTTATTACAGATATTACTAGACATGGGAAGGTGAGGTGATTTTTGAAAAATTTATTGTAATTTTTAATATTTTAATTATTAGTCTTATTAATATGCCTTAACAAGAGACATTTAAAAATGTTAATGTGATTTTATTAGTTCATGGACGTATGCAGATGTTCAAAGAGCAAAATGGCGTGACTAGTCTCGGGGACCCTCACTGTTGGTGCGGCCCATCTACGTGGTCGTTAGACCTCCACACGGTCCTTGTGTGCCACCCTGTCCAGCATCGCTCTTCGTGCTGTCACAGGAGCCAGCTTCAGTGTGAACTGCCACCGTGTGTCTCTGGGAACTGGCTTCCATGTGTACTGCCTACTGGGTTGGGCTGGTGGGGGAATGAGAAGAAACAGCATAATGTTTGATTCTTTTAGAACTTTCGCTTCAGAGACACTTAAAGACAAAAATACTCCTGCATTTGTTAAGATAGTGGCGTGGTTTGAATGTGGCATGCCCCCTACAGGCTTATGTGTTTGAACTCTAAATCCCTGGGGAGTCGAACTTTTAGTAGGTGGAAGAAATGGGTCACTGGGCAGTGGGCCTCCCTGAATTTCCTGTGTGCATCTCTGCTTCCTGACTGTAGGTGCAGCGTGACCAGTGGACCACGCCCCTTCTACCATGCCTTCCTTGCCATGATGGACTACAGCATCGAACCCATAGCCATAATAAGCTCCTTCTCCTTTGAGAAACTTCTTGCCAGGTATTTGGTCATAGGACTGAGAAGAGTAACAAGCGTAGATGGCCAGGAAGACAGCAGTCAGGGCTTCTGCAGTAGGTAGGGGCCAAGCCATAGCAATAGTGGAGGAAGCGAAGTTGGCACAGGTGCAGCACAGACAAGGACCAGAAGGATTTGGAGGGAGGGGTGTCAGAGGCCGAAAAATTACCAAGAGAGACCTCAAGAACAGAAAATTCTAGTTAAATTGAATGATTAGGGTTTTCTAAATCAGGAGAACATGAGCAAGCATTGTGACTGTCCCGACAAGAAGGAAAATATTTTACAGGGAGATTCTAGTGATTTCAGACTACTAAAATAACACATCCCAAAGAATTAATATTCTCCCAGAAATCCCATGCTAGGCAACACCCTGAAAGATAGACTGCCACCAAGTTAATGGTGGGTGGCACCAAGACTGCTGAATTATTCAGACCTCTGCCTCTCTGTTTCAACCCAAACCTCAGCACAGGACCAAAGGATGGACATGGGACTCACTGGGCCTCCTTACTTGTTTCTAGTCATTTAAAGAACACATTCTGTGAAGTTTCTATTCAATTTCTTCCAAGTGTGGTCATGTATCTTTTTCTTTTTTAGGATTCTTGTTTTAAACAATAGACCCATTGCAAAACCAAAGCGAGTCATGAAGTGGAAAGATGTGACTTACTTTGTCTCTGTGCAGGAAAAAGGGGAAATGGATGTAGTTAAAGAGCAGACAGCTCTGATGGAGAGCAGGTAGGTCCAACACACATCACAGTTGTTGGTGCGGTGGGTCCTTCAGAGGGAAGGGAGCACATTTAGCTCAGCATGAAGGTGTCCCTGGCCTGAGAGCAGGATCTGACATACTTCTAAAGGGAAAACCACAACCCACTCAGATCAATTAATACAGAACTACAAAGACACAGGTTTTTAAAAAAATTAAAAAATCAGTCCATTTTTAAAATTTTTAAAAATTATTTCTGTGCGTGCGTGCGTGCGTGCGTGTGTGCGTGCGTGCGTGCGTGTGTGTGTGTGTGTGTGTGTGTGTGTGTGTGTGTGTGTGTGTGTGACAGCTTACTCAACGGGCTGTGGATATGGCTCAGTGGATGGAGCACTGGCCTTAGCATTCATCAGGCATGGGCTTGAACTCCAGCACCACATACACCAAGTGTGGTGGCACATGACTATAATCTCAGCACTTAAGAGGTGGAGGCAGGAGGATTAGATGTTTACCAGTTTAAGGTCATCCTCAGCTACATAAAGAGTGGGAGACTAGTTGGGGATATATGAGACCCTGTAGCTAGAGTTTTCCTACCTGGCCCACAGTCAGGACAAATCTCTCTCACCCGCCAGTCCCACAGCCTCTCAGACCCAACCAAGTAAACACAGAGACTTATATTGCTTACAAACTGTATGGCCGTGGCAGGCTTCTTGCTAACTGTTTTTATATCTTAAATTAATCCATTTCCATAAATCTATACCTTTCCACATGGCTCATGGCTTACCGGCATCTTCACATGAAAATATCACCATAAGACCCTGTCTGAAAACAAAGCAAAAATAACCCTCACCTCCCTTCTCATCCCCACACAAAACAAACACCAGCAAGGAAACCTGTAACGCAAGGGGAAGACACAAAAAGGACAGAAGCCAGGACTCCATCTCTCTAAGACAAAAAAAATTGCTACATGCTGCAGCAGCTGCAGAAAAATTGTCAAGACACTGAACATCAGATGCAGGGAAGCTTCAGTCTGAAGAGAGTTCAGAAGGGTGGCAGCTAACACAATATCTCAAGTGGCTCAAACATATCGGCTTGACCGCTCAAGGCAAGGCCAGGTCCCCTCTGGCCCTCTGTGTTATGTCCTCAGGAGGTGGAAGAGGTGAGGAAGCCCTCCCTCCAGGCTCACTTTTATTTTGGTAAAGCACTAATTCTGTTCATGAGGGCTTCACGCTCTCAATCAAGTCAGCCCCAAATCCCAACTTCGAAAGCATTACCACAGAGAATGTCAATTCTTGAACACTTACAGTGGGGACCCACAGCTCAGTCTCAGCTGTACCTTCATGTGTGGTTTGCTGAAAGGCTTGAATCCAGGTTCTGGTGACAACGGCATGCCATTATTGGAGGAAGCAACAGAGAAGGGTTTGGAAACAAAATTCAGGCAAAATCTCTGAGAACAGCTGCTGTGGATATCGCTCTGTATAAATAAAACACTGATTGGCCAGTAGCCAGACAGGAAGTATAGGTGGGACTAACAGAGAGGAGAATTGAGGGAACAGGAAAGCAGAGAGGGAGACACTGCCAACTGCCGCCATGACAAGCAACATGTGAAGATGCCAGTAAGCCACGAGCCACGTGGCAAGGTATAGATTTATAGAAATGGATTAATTTAAGATATAAAAACAGTTAGCAAGAAGCCTGCCACGGCCATACAGTTTGTAAGCAATATAAGTCTCTGTGTTTACTTGGTTGGGTCTGAGCGGCTGTGGGACTGGCGGGTGAGAGAGATTTGTCCTGACTGTTGACCAGGCAGGAAAACTCTAGCTACAAACAGCTTAGTTCCGAAAGGAATATTTTATAAATCTAGAGAAATAAAATTCACACAAAAGAAGGAAGAATCAGGCAGGAGGCAGGAAATGTGAACTGTTAGTTGTCTGCTCTGTCCTGCATCCAGAGGTCAAGGAGTAGGAAGAAAAGCTAGGGGAGGGATGTTGGCTCTGTTGGTCCAGTGTTTGCTTAGCACACACGAAAACCCAGGCTTTCATCACTAACACTTGATAAACCAGGACTGGTGAATCTCAGAAATCTGGAGCTGGAGGCAGGAGTATCAAGATTCCAAAGTCAACCTTGGCTAAATAAGGTGTTCAAGCCAGTGTGGGATACATGAGATTCTGACCAAGGGGAAGGGAAGAGAGAGAGAGAGAGAGAGAGAGAGAGAGAGAGAGAGAGAGAGAGAGAGAGAGAGAGAGAGAACAAAGTAGCCTCCGGAGTAGTTGGAGCTCAGAGGGAACCACGAGACCTAAAAATAAGGGCCAAACTGAGAGAAGCCCGGGGGCGGTGGGGGAGGGAGGAAGTGGAAGAATGGTAATTTTCTCTTAGTCATCACGGAGTCAACAGATGCTCTGTGAGAGTGCTAGATTCAGAAAGAGGGTAAGTATAACACGAAGACTTATAAAAAGAATGACTACAAAAGCAGAATCCACGACTTCCAAACTCCCCATGGGGGAACCACGGCTCACATGGCCCCATGACACCACATTGAAATAGCACACACAGGCAGGCCCAAAAGCAGAAGACAGGAAATAGTGGAGTCTTAAGATGAGGTGATATGCTGAGACAACATATGTGCTCCATCGCTGTCCAAACAGGACCATCTGATCTATTAAAAAATACATTATAAAGGCAAATAAGAGAGGACAACTGAACCGAAGTCTGATGGGAAAAAATGAACTCAATACAAAATTTTAAAGTAAGATTTCATGAATAAATGGGAGGGGAGCAGGTAAGGGGAGCAGGAAAGCCACAAATGATATTTTGATATACATTTAAAATGTTGACACATGGGACTGGAGAGATGGCTCAGTGGTTGAGCGCTGGCTACTTTTCCGGAGGACCCAGGTACTATTGCCAACACCTACAGCATGGCTCACAACCATCTGTAACTCCACTTTCAGGGAATCTGATGCCCTCTTCTGGCCTCTATGGGTACTACACTCATGTGGTACACAGACATACACACAAGCAAAACACTCATAAATACAAAATAAAATAGTTTTCAGAAATGGACACATATGATATTATATGAAGCAAATATTTGGGGTAGAAATGATTAGGGGGTGGGAGCAGGAAGATGGGGGTGAGGAGGCATGGGGGAAGGTCAACCAAAACCCCGTAGGCTAACAAAATACAACAAAAACACCACAAGGAAACCTGCTACTGTGCATGTTAAAATGAAACCACAAAGACACAAAAAGAAAAACTTTTAGGGAAAAATGATTTATAAGAAAATGTATTAAAGGCTCAGTAGGATCCCAAAAGACAGTTTTCATAGACGACAAAAGAGAAATGGGGGTGAGGGCCTTGCTCAGCCGAAAGCTGCACCCATGGAGCTTGCCAACCACTCCTCTGCTTATCCTGCTGCACATAGGAAGTGGGGGAGAAAGGAAGCTTCTGATGGACTTTCGGATTCGTGTGTGTGTGTGTGTGTGTGTGTGTGTGTTACCTGTGAGCAGTCTCATGGAGACCTTTACCAAGGGTTCTTTGACAGACACACAAGTGAAATTTAAAATATCAGTGTGCTGACTGTTAGGTTTTGGATGTGGCAGCAGGGGGTTCAAAAGGACAGTAAGGCAGATTACTGGGGACAAGGAGGCAACAGCATGGTGGAAGCTCGGAGGAGTTAAGGCCCCAGCACCAGAAACAAACAACATGGGGTAGGATCTCTCCACAGAGAACCAGATCCCAGGTGCTAGAAGTGGGCTCTCTTCTTTTATCTCTTGAGGATGGGTGGAGGGTGCAAGCTTCACAGCAAGAGTCTGCAGCCATGCTTTCTGATCTCCACATCCAGATGGGAGGCAGGGAAGAGGTGGGGAGCAGGATGTGCCTGGTGCCAGTACCTTCCCATAAAGGTGAGAAATCCTGTCTGCCATGCCTATTGGCATCTGCACGGGGGTGGGCTGCCGTAGTGCCTGTCAGCATCCGTGGGAGGGTTGAACTGTCTCAGTGCCTATCGGCATCTGTGGTGGGGGAGCTGTTGCACAGCAGGGACTTAGATCCTGTCCTGTTCTTACCATTAGTCAATGGGAACAGGGTATTGTCTCAGAAGAACTCTCTGAACCTGGAAACACCTTGGAGTGGCTCTTCTCTCTCATAGGGGTTTAGCTGGACCTAACGGTCGCCATCTCAAGCTGTAACCACTGTGATTACCCCTGAGTGGCCATGATTGCTTTGCTTGTGGTTTTCTAGAATACTCTAAATAAAGGTAATCACTAGCCCATTAGCCCATTAGCATGATATAAAGTGTTTTAGGGACAGATGCTGGTGTTCTCAATGTAGAGATGTACCAAAGTCTTCGATGCCAACTTAATGTAAACCAGTGCCTTCCCACTCCAGTGAGGTCACTTTTGTCTGTCCTTGTACTTACTCTCCTTCTGACTCAAATTATTGTCATCCCACTAGTTTGTTGCCATCTGGCCCATGCTTCTGCCAGTATCTTGACGATAAATTACAGCCTGTGCTGCCTCCTTCTGCCATGAGGCTGGAATATTGGCTGGGCTGATCTTCTGCAGATCTTGTGCAGCCAGCAATGGCTGCTGTGAATTCATGAGTACAGTGGCCTCGTCATGTCCAGACGGCACTCACACACAGCACATTTCCATGACCTCTGGCTCTGACAATCTTCCCACATTTTCCTCTGCCATGGTCCATGAGCCTTGTGGAGAAGGAGTGATACAGATGTTTCATTTAGGTTGAAGAGTTGGCAGTCTCCTATTCTCTGGCAGGTGTTGTTTACTAAGTTCATCTCTGAGTGTTGCCGTCATTCTTCAAATATCCTAGAATATGAGAGCTCAAAGTACGTACAAATTCAATACACTTTATGATTTTGTCCGTCAGGAATGTGGGCAGTACCCTGTTTGGTAGTTGTTGAGCTCATGTGGTGTGGATGGGGGCTATCTTTATTGACCACATCACTGGTGCACCATTTTAGGAGATGTCTGAGTCTATTTTGTGTTGATACAAAAAATATGAGACTGGATGATTTTATAAGGAAAAGAGGTAATTGAGTTCAAAGTTCTTGAAGTTAAAGGTCCAAGATCAGGTTTCCCATCAGTTTGGCTATGGACAAAGTGACAACGTCATCACCTCACTGTTTTATCATACGGCCGGAAGCCACTGAAGAAACAACACCGGGTGTGGTGGCTGCTACTGATGCTCAAGTTGACAGGATCTAGAATCATCCAGGAGACAAACCTCTGAGCACATCTGTGAGGTAGCTTCTAGACAGATTTAGGTTAACTGAGGTAAGACCCAAGGTAAATATGGGTTGTACCATCCCGTGGGATGGAGTCCTGGATGGACGACAGGGAGAAGGTGAGCTGAACACCAGCATTCATCTCTTTTTGTTTCCCAACTGCAGATGCCGTGTGACCAACTGCATCTCATGCCGCCATGCCTTCTCCACAGGATGAGCCAGAATGAGCCCTTCCTCCTGGAGGTGGCTTTAGTGAGGGATACTGTCACATTGACGAGAAAAGTAAACAATGCACATGGTAAGAGAAGAAGCAAGAGAGCGAGTGACGGAAGCCTAAGTTGCTTTCCAACAACCCGCTGTTTATGACCAATGTGGTCCCAAGGGACGCCCCCCCCCAAGATGGGCGTTAATCTCCTCTGAGGGTGGTACTCCCAGTGACTCAGCCAGCTCCCATCAGGCCTCCTCCTGGTGCTGCTACAATGGGGACCAAACTCCCAACAAATGAGGGACACATTTGACAAACCATGGCAGGTGACACTGGCTGGCAGCTCTTTAAGGGATGTACATGTCCTCTGACAGTTCGTCACCGTCCCTGACTCCTCCCTAGGACCCAGGAATCCTTCAGTGTCCTTCCTAGAACACAGCATCCCTCAGCATTTCTCTGCTGGTCCTCATGAGGAAAAACTAGGTCAACTCAGGCTAGCCACAATTTCCACCGTCATAGAATGTCTGTCTGTAGGATATATTCGTACACCATGTGTCCTGACCTTAATTTATCCTGAAGTTTGATAAGCAAACATCATCTTCCTGGGTCTTTGTTGTCTGTTCTCAAGCACATCTCTGAAACTTTAGGTTTTTCATGATGGAGACAACTACAACTTTGAGAATTCACTAGGCACTCTTTTCCATGAGTGGGAAGAGGGGATACTCCCAGGTTCCCCTAACATCTCTGCCCTGTTCCACTCTCTTTCATCTCATTCATAGATAGAAGGGGCAAGCTCAGGCTAGAACCATGGGATTCCCAGTACACCAAGTTTGCTTTATATCAATGCCTCTGTAGTCTTTCTTCCTCCGCCAAACAGAGACAAGATTTCCATTCGATTTTCAAAAAATATGTATATGATTGTTCGGATAAGCTAGTATTAATAAGGGAAAAGAGCATATTTGTAGCCATGCAGACTTCAGGGACACTGGGGCTTGATAAGCATGTCCAAACTTTTTATAGCCTCATTAGCTAGCACTGAACACACCTTGGGTGGCACACTCCCTGTATTCCATAAACAGTGTCGAGGGAGTTTAAGGTGTAGCCTGTGGGGTGCAGTGTACTTGGTTGGACTATTGCATCTGACACCACTCGTTTGTGATCCCAGCTCTTGCAAGGCATATTAACTTCCTCAGGTGACTTCTTCCATGTGTCATATTGGGAAAATCATGAACACATCCTAAGAATGAAATAACGTTGGTATGGATTGTCTATTTAATGATTAATGCTGGATTGCTTCCTCTAAATGGGACAACGGTCAGAAGGAGTGATGATATTTGATTAAATTCTTGTGGGTGACTAGCTGAAAGCTGCTTTACAAGCTGTGCTCTGAGAATTAGCCAGCAATGCACCATGCTGATGTGAGAGGCTGAACTTAAGACTTCTCCACTATAACTCGAATTCCTAAATGGTCTTAATAAAAAAAACCAGAGCCAGATATTGGGGTACATGCTGAAAGAGCAGAGAGAGACAAAGGAACAAGCTACCTCTTACCTCTAGGATGCCTCAGCATGAAAAGCCCCAGCTGAAAGGGCTTCAGCCGAAAAAGGCTCTCACTGAAAGGGACACTTCTGTCAAAAAGCCTTTCGTTCCTGTCTCCTCACACCTTATATAGCTTTCTCTGTCCAGTCATCACTTCCTGGGATTAAAGGCGTGTGTGCTTCCCAGTACTGGGATTAAAGGTGTGTGCCACCACTGCCTGGCTCGGTTTTCTCTCCTAGACTGAGTCAATCCCATGTGGTCCAGGGTGGCTTTGAACTCACAGGAGTGCTAGGATTAAAGGTGTATGCCACCACTGCCTGGCCTCTATGTTTACTGTAGCGGCTTGTTCTGTTCTCTGATCTTCAGGGAAATTTTATTAGGGCACACAATATATCACCACACTCCGCTGGTGTGTTTTGATTCCACTGTTTCTCCTGTCATTTTTCACAGCAATCTAAGATGCAGTCTTCATTCCAAAGGGTCAGTGATGCTGAGGGCATCTGCAATCCCCCTGCTCATCATCTAAGTTTCCACTAAATTTCCGAACTTCCCCCACATCCACCCCCAGGAGACATTGTTATCAGTTGTTTTCACCATTTCACAGAATTAATTAGATGTTTCCTGTTGCATTGCCCAATCTGTCCATCAAACTCGTTTAATGTATCTTAATTGTTTCATCTGATGAGCATTCAAGAAGAACTCTTTTTCTGAGGGAGGTGATGAAGTTTTTGAATATTGAAAGGTCACTTAGCAAAACTACTTAAATTTCCCCAAGTGTTTCAACCCAAAGCATCACAGGTCTTCAACCATGGCCCACCCTCCTCACAAAATACAAAGAAACAATATGACTCACGGTGAAAATCCCCAATTCCAGGCCTTTGGAAATTGGCCTTTGGAAATTCCAGGCCTACTCGGAAAGCTGAAGCAGGAGGGTTGCAAGTTTAAGGCCCAACTGAGCTGCAGAGTGAGTTCAAGAGCAGCTGGGCAGCTTAGAGAAACTCGTCTCAATACAGAAGGGAGGGGCTGGGGAAAGGACCGGCCCAGTGTTTAAGAGTGCTTGCTGCTCTTACCCAGGAGTAGGAGTTCAGTTCCCAGGGACCATGCTGGGCTGCTTCTGAGTGCCTGTAACTCCAGATCCAAGGGTTCTAACACCCTCTTCTGGCCCCTGTGGGCAACTACACTCACATGCACATAAGCGTGCGTGTACACACACACACACACACACACACACACACACACACACACACACACACACACACAGAGTTAAAAATATATCTTTTAAAGGAAAGAAAGAAAAAATAGAGAGATGTGGATAAAGCTTAGTGATTGGGTGTTTCCTTAACATGAACAAAGCTTTCCCTGTATTGGAAAAAATTCAAACAAAATCTGCAGAAGTTCAGCCACGTGTGTCCGCAGCATATGAGGTCACCTTGTAGTGTGTGTGCACCTGTGCATGTGGAAGCCAGAGGCTGAAATCAGGCGGCTTCCTCAGTCACCCTTCAAAACATTTTTTGAGGCAGTGTCTCTGGCTGAACCCAGATTCTCTAGTCCAGCTAGGACCCCCTTGTTTAGCTAGGACCCCATCAGGCCTGAGATACAGATGTGTTACTGGGCTCATCTTTTATGTGGGTATCAGAGAGCTAAATCAGGCTTTGTGTTTGCATAGTTAGCCTTTAACCCACTGAGCCAGCTCCCATGCCTCTGTTCATTGTTTTTCCCTCACTTATCTGTCCAAGCATCCAGTCGAGAGCTGGGCTGCAGCAAGCCCTGGTGGGAAGGGTTAGGATTTGAAGGAAACAGACAGGAAATTTAATCTCCACTTCATGGTGTCCTCACTGTGAGATCACAACAGCGCTTTGTCTTCCATTCTGTGCCTCGGTCTTCTTTTCTGCAAACTGGTATTCTAACTTCTGGAATTAGTTAGAGGATCAGGTGTACCACTGGCTCTCCTCCCAGGTGATGAAAATTAAAGAAGCTGGAAATTTAATGAAAACTTAGACAATGATCTGTGGGATTGGGGATGCCCCTCAGCATCATCCACCTTCTGAAATACAGAAAGCATTTCCATTTCACTTGGAAAATGCCTGAGATTGCTGTGGAAAATTCCAGTGAGAATGGTGGAACCCAACCACACACTGGGGTGGTCTCACACCTCTGCCTCGCTTTGACATAACTGTGCAGTGAATTGTCCAGAAATTAATCTTCCACAGAAACGAAGAGAACTGGACATGGTTTTACATATCGATGCTCTCAGTGCTTGAGAAAATGAAGCAGGAATGAACCTTGTTTGGGACCAGCCTGGGGACATCTAAGAAAGTGCTGTCTCAGAGAAAAGGGAGGGGATACCTCTACCCTGTTTATAATTTTATTAAGAGTTGTTCATTATCTGGGAAACACATTCTCAAGCCAAGAATTTTAGCGCTGACGTTAGTGTTGTCGATAAAGTAGGTTCTGTCAGTTTGCCTCTGTAGGGCTTGTTCATATTATCCTACATACATAGATATGTAAATCCATCCTATATTTAAAATGTACTATATGAGGCTGGAGAGACAGCTCAGCAGATGAGATATGAGGACTGCTGTCCTTGCAGAGGATCCAGTTTGTTTCCCAGTGCCTGAGTCAGATGGCTCGCACCCATCTGTGTCTATAGCTCCAGGGATCTGACCTCCTCTTCTGGCCTTGAAGGGTACCTGAGTGCACATGCAAGCAAATGTGCACATGTAAACACACACACACACACACACACACACACACACAATTTTTTAAAGTAAATTATCTTACAAACTTACTGCAAGGAAAAAGTGCCAAATAATATTCAGTTGAATGTTTAGCATTGATTTTTATCCCCATATTTACAACTGTAAATTAGAGGAACATTTTTACCAGAATGACTAATAGACGTGTTGGATATCTATTTCCCTCCTAACAACTGTCTTTGTTAGGGTTTCAATTGTTGTGAAGAGACTCCATGACCATGGAAACTCTTGTAAAGGAAAACATTGAATTGGGGTGGCTTATAGTTTCAAAGATTTAGTCCATTATCATCATGGCGGAGAGGCAGACATGATGCTGGAGAAGCAGCTGCTACATGTAGATGTAACAGTCTTATTAAATAAGAAACACAGAGCCAAATGCAGAGTTTAAAAACCCAAGAGGTCAGAGCAGTAGCTAAGAGCTGAGACTTAAAACTGCCTTCTTACCCTTCCTGCCACTGCCATCCTTCCCCTCAGAAAGAGACCTACTTCCTGTGTATCTGTCTTTTTATTGACTTTCTGTTCTGCCTCCTTGTCACTGCCTGTCTATACAGACCTCCAGGTCTTCTATGGTTGGTATTGAGATTAAAGGCATATGTCTCCATGCTGGCTATATCCTTGAACACACAGAGATCTGCCTGTCATGTGATCGGGATTAAAGGTGTGTGCCACCACCGCCTGGCTTCTGCTATGGTTTGCCATTAGCTCTGACCCCCAGGCAACTTTATTTATTAACATACAAATAAAATCACATTTCAGTACAAATAAAATATCACCATAGCTACATGTCGAAATGCAGGGAGCAGGAAGTAGATTGTCTCACGGGAAATGGCTTGAGCATGTATAAGCCCTCAAAGACCACCTCCAGTGACACACTTCTTCCAACAAAACCACACCTACTCTAACAAAGTTACACCTTCTAATAGTGCCACTCCCTTGGGCCATTTTCTTTCAAACCATCACGTTCCACTCCCTGCCCTTCAAAGGTTTGTGTAACAAGTCTTTCTCTGTCCTGCCAGCCAGCTCCCAAATAATGGCATGGAGACTTCTTATTAATTATGAAAGCTCAACCTATAGCTTAGGCTTGTTCCTAACTAGCTCTTATAATTTAAATTAACCCATTTAATCTATGGTCTATCATGTGGTGTTAGACCATCTTGTACCTCCTGTTTCCTCTCTGTGTCTCCTGGCATCTCTCATGCGCCTAGAGTCCTCCTCCTCTTCCTTTCTCCCCCAAGAAATTCCATCTATACCTCCTGCCTAGCTATTGGTCATTCAGCTTTTTATTACATCAATCACAGCAAATACATCTTCACACAGTGTACAAATATCCCCAAAAGTTTCCTCCTTTTTGTCTAGATAAAAAGGAAAGGTTTTAGCTCTAACACAGTAAAAATATATATAATAAGAACAATTATCAGTTAAGCCTTTACAATATCCAGGCCATTTGTATTTGGCAAATTTGGAAAACATACTGTATTACCTATCCTATCTTAGTGAATCCAAAGTTTTATACATAGACCATTTTCTATCATAACTTGTATTACCACCCTAAAAAATTTTTTTAGGCCTTAAGATATCTTTTAGATAAACAACTTAAGCTTTTATGTTTTCAATCTTACAACCTTTATGTCTCTTATGTAAGTTTCTTTTCTTAATTTGGTAACAAGGAAAACTGTAACTATAACTATCTGATCTTTCACCCCATCAAAGACCCAAGAATGATAAAACGCTACCTGAATAAACAGAAAAAGCAGAGCAAGAAACTTCCAAAAATATAGAAATGACAGAAACAGCTGGGTGCCTAGACAGTCAGTCATCCAAGGTTCCCCTGAAATGTTGGGGCATCCATCTTAGCCTACAGGCCTAGAATATCTGATAGACTTTTCTGTGAAGCAAGAATTTTGAAGGACTACCCTACCTAGTCTTGACAAAGTTCAGCAATCACTTTCTTTTGTGTCCTGCTTGTCCAGTTTGGACAGCATCCTGTCAGCAATTAGGGCAAGAGCAGTTTCTTGCCCAGTGGCTAACTTTTGTCACAAATAAAGCTAACTCCCTATGGAAGTTCTTTGATGCCCATCATCTTTTCTGAAGTAGATTCGTGCTGCCAAGAGCAAACATGTCTCAATTTCATGAAAAGCCTTATGTTATTAAAACATCCTAAATACCATATTCTGCAGATTTCTGAAGTGTTTGAAAATCACCTATCTATCTAAAATATATCTCTGTTTAACCTTGAAAACATACCTAACATGACTACAAGTTTGATTATTATATATGACTAACTACTAACCTGTATTTCTTAATTATACATTGTAATTTTTTTGGTGTTTTTTTTTTTTTGAGACAGGGCTTTTCTGTGTTGTTTTGGTGCCTGTCCTGGATCTCACTCTGTAGACCAGGCTGCCCTCAGACTCACAGAGATCCACCTGGCTCTGCATCCCAAGTGATGAGATTAAAGGCATGTGCCACCACCGCCTGGCTGCATTGCATTTTTAAATGAACTGCATAGGTACAATACCTTAAACAAGAGTAGAAATATATATACAGTATAACAATAATAACCTTAAGTTTATATCAATATACAAAAATATCTCAAATAAGAGTAGAAACATATATAGAATATATTCTAACAAAAACCTTAAATTTGTATTAATATACAAAAATCCATACCAACGTAAAATATTTGAGACCAGTAATTGTTTTTTTAGTTTAAAAGTAGATTCAATAATCCACCCTTAATCTTATCATTTCTATGTCCCCCTTTTTCTTTTCAGCACTAGATCCCTGAATCTAATCTCTTTGCTTAGTTTCCTCCATGACTGTGACCAATGATAACTTGTAATCACCCCTGCTAAACAATAACAAACATCCATAATCCACCAAATGACCCAAAACCACCCACCCTACCACTTGGGAATGTGGGCATCGTGTTTTCTAGACTACTTCCTGTTGTCTGGGGACATCAACATCATTAGGGGACCCCGAGAAAACTGGGATAATGGTCAAGTCCTGGGAGAGCTAGTTGTTGTCTGGTCTTGGTGTGATGGGAGAGTGAAGGGCTTATCTGAAGTCTTCCTGGAGTAGTCTGTGAGGCTGGACCATCGCAGTTAGCAGCTTTGATGTTGTTCTGGATGTAGATTTTTTTTTTATAGTGAGAATCTTGCAGCTTGACTGACTAGCAGCCAGAGTGCTTCTTTATTTATACAGAATTTAGTAAGCAGGGATACATTCATGCTGTTCCAAAACATAGACCATATCATTTTGGTTTTTGGACATGTGTTTCACTTCCTCTTGCTCATCTTTGAGTGTAGAATTTTGAGGAAACTGCAACAGAGGCATTTTGAGCCTGGATCACCTGGGCAACTTCTCTTTATTGGTATCTGGTCCTTTTTTTCTGAAAACAATACACTTTTAAAGGTAACATATGTATCTGCATTAACATAAGTTTGGAATGTCCAGTGTGCACAAGTCAGTAATAGACAATTATTTTGTTTTATGTTTGAGCAGGTAAAAGGCATCTGTTAACTTATAAGTTTATTTGGACTGTATAACCAAACCTCTATCCATGCTATATGAAAGGATGGCATATAATAATAAGTCATGAGGACTCTGTAGCCGACAAGATTTATCATGTTTCATCCAGTCTCAAAGCTATTCCCATAGTAGAGGGATCAGCACATACATCATCTGTCCTGTAGTCTTCCTTGGTTTCTTTCTTCATGTCTGTAGCCAAGATTTTCAGGTCTCCCCCAATCAAATTTGACCTTCATTAATTTTGAAGAGAACTGTAATTTTTGTTTCCTGTGGAAACAAAGGTATAACCTCTCCCCCAATGCAACACATTTTTCCTGACTTCCATTCTGAAGCCAATACATTTCTAAAGTATATAGGATGGTTTAATTCAGCAGTCCCTTTCATAATCCAATATCTCTCAACATCTGTCATTCTCTGTTTATTAGCATTCAAAAATTTAAAATTAGCAAAACACCACATAAGGTCCAAAGTCTCTGTATTATAATATTTCCCATCCTTACATGGCTTATTCTTTCTTTATCACTTTATTCTTTCTTTAAAGATTTTATTTTATTATTTCTAAACTATTTTTTATGACTGCCTATACCCATTTTCTTTTCTTTCTTTCTCACATAAGTACATTTTAAAGCATTCTGTACCTGTTTTAGTCTGGACCTGGCTTTACTGTATGCCTGCAGCATTCTCTGGTCATCTGAGCTTGCTCATGGCTGGCTCTGCCCCCTCTCAGGGCCCATGAGAGCTGAGCCTTACTCCTGCAGCCATGACTGAGAGCTGTGTTTAACCTGGAGCTGCCTTTAGCTGCCCCAGCTCTGGGAGGTTGGTAGGCTGCACTGTGGCAGGCATTTCTACTTAGCATGCCAGCTGCTCAAGTGTTCTCTCTACAGCAGAGCCACACCTCTGCACACTGCAAGCACTGGGTTATTAGGAAGTCATGTCCATTTTTGTTTTTGTTTTTCAGCTTTCTCAGGCCCTGTGTGGAGATAATGTCGCACATTGAGCATTGTATGTAAGGAGTCTTTTTCTGTTGTACCAGCAAGTTTACAAATAATGACACAAAGACTTCTTATTCATTATGAAATCTCAGCCTATAGCTTAGGTTTGCTCCTAACTTGCTCTGCTCTTATAACTTAATTGAACCCATTTATCTTACTCTATGTTCTATCATGTGGTGTCACCTCTCTTCCATCTTGTACCTCCTGTTTCCTCTGTGTCTCCTGGTGTCTCTCATGAACCTAGTTTCTTCCTCCTCTTCCATTCTCTCCCCCTAAATCCTGCCTACACATCCTGCCCAGCTATTGGTCATTCAGCTTTTTGTTACACCAATTACAGCAATATAGCTTCACACAATGTACAAATACCCCACAACAGGCTTGTAGCCATATCATAACGCAAAAAAGCATTCTGTCCAACTTCAAAAGTCCCCGTAGTCTGTAACAGTCTCAAACTTGTTTCAAAGTCCAAAGTCTCTTCTGAGACTCATGCAATCTCTTATATGTGGTCCCTTACAAAAATAAAAAAAAAATGATTTGAGAAAGATGACCCTTGGCCTGGCACATTTGAGACGATTTTGGCTCCAAAGGAAGAGGATTTCACCATTTCTAAGCAAAATCAACAGGGGACAAATATAAAACATGGCAAGCTAAGTGGGACTACGGAACGTATTTTATGACTAGCTGTGAATGATTATTAACACAAAGGTAGGGAGAAATTAAAATGCAAAATTTTCCTTTCCTCATTAATAGCCATGCTCGAGCAGAATTCTAAAGCAGAAAAGACTATAAATACAACCATGGGTTTAAATAACGTGTCTCGCAGGTGATTGCTAAGCTGGCATGGAATAAAAAGCCACAGAGTAGAAGTTATTTTGAAAATCGTGGACAGTGGATACAGAGACCCCCTTCCTGAAACATACAATCTGTAAAGCTGAGCATGAGGGCGGAGAGGAGGACCATGAGAGGAGGACCATGAGGAGAGGAGGACCATGAGGAGAGGAGGACCATGAGAGGCGGACCATGAGAGGAGGACCATGAGAGGAGGACCATGAGAGGCGGACCATGAGAGGAGGACCATGAGAGGAGGACCATGAGAGGAGGACCATGAGAGGAGGACCATGAGGAGAGGAGGACCATGAGAGGAGGACCATGAGAGGAGGACCATGAGAGGAGGACCATGAGGAGAGGAGGACCATGAGAGGAGGACCATGAGAGGAGGACCATCCAAAGGCACTCCAGCCGCCGCTGCCCTGTGCTCAGCAGCACCTCAGCATCATGAGCTGTGGTGACAGGTCTCTCGAGGAAGTGGCTGTGCCATTGTCCACAGTCTCGGTGATGTAATGTGGCATGGGCTGTGCTCTTATGGGCCTGGCTAAGTGACCCCAAAGGAACACAGTGACCCAGAAACGCAGCGGAAATGGGTGTTTTCAGAAAAGTCTTGTGTAGTTTTGGATGTGTTTATAGTTTCTGTTCCTGTTGCTGTGATAATATACTCCGACAAAAGTAACTTGAGAGTTTACTTAGCTCACAGTCACAGGTGAGAGCCCATCATTGAAGGTAAGTCACAGGTGAGAGCCCATCATTGAAGGTAAGTCACTGCAGCAGGAGCTTGAGATAACTGGTCACTTTACATCCTTGGTCAAGACAGAACAATGAACTAGTGCATGTACACTAATACACAGCCCCCTCTTTACACATACACAGTCCAGAACCCCAGACCCAGAGGATGGTGCCACTCACAGTGGGCAAATCTGTCTACATTTAATGTAATTAAGACAGTCCCTCACAGACATTCTCAGAGGCTCTTCTTCTTGGTGATTGTAGATAGACAATTAAAAGTAACCATCACATGAAGGTATTAAATAATTTCTGAATTTATTTATTGGAAATTTGTATATGGGAACAAAATATTGAGAATACATGCACATATTTCTTCAAACATGCTTACAATATTAAGTGTCATTCACAAGTTGTAAAAAAATGAGCTACTCCAAAGAGGATTATCAACAAGTATGTTGCACAGTAGCCTACTGAGAATTACACAGAAATAGAAGAAAGCATTTGAATTTGAAAACACATTGCACACAATCAGATGTGATTTGAAATCCATAAAGAGAGGATTTAAGGAGCTGGAGAGATAACTCAGCAGTCAATAGTGCCTCCTGTGCTAGGCAAGGACTAGCACTTAGTGCCAGTACCCAAGCAGGCAGCTGTAGATGAATTTCTAAACAGTCTTATTAAAGAAGAAACACAGAGCCAAATACAGAGGTGCAAGCCGTAGAGATCTGAGCAATAGCCGCCAACTAACCTTAACACCTCACAATAGCTTCCCAAGAGAACCTCTTCCTGTCTATCCTTCACCTTTATTGCCTTCCTGTTCTACCTTCTCATTGGCTCTTAGCCCAGTCACATCACTTCCTCGTCACTGCCTGTCTTTACAGACCTCCAGGTCTCTATGGTTGGTACTGGGATTAAAGGTCTGGGTCACCATGCTTGGCTGTGTCCTTGAACACACAGAGACTCTGCCTGCCGTGTGATTGGATTAAGGGCGTGTGCTACCACTGCCTGACTTCTGTTTTTGGCTGACTATGACCTCTGATCTCCAGGTAAACATTTATTAACATACAAATAAAATATCACCACAGGCAGCCACAAGAGGCTGTAACTCCAGGTCCAAGGATCTCACATGTGTGTGGCCTCCTCCAGCACCAGTGCACAAGTGGTACACACACACACACACACACACACACACACACACACACACACACACAATACATACACACAAGTAGATAGATAATAGATAGAGACAGACAGACAGACATATACACAAACAAAAAATTAAAAAAAGAATTGATTTAAAGATCTCAATCAGTTTAGTAAACCTTAATAGATTATTAAAGCATCATGTGCCAAAGAATTTGTTAACCATTTGTCAAGCATGAAACATCCTTAAATACAAGAGATGTCATGTTAAAATACCTTGTGATCACTGTAGTAAAAGAAGGTTTTCATATGTAGGGTTTCCACACCCACTCACTTGGAAGGAGACAGTTCCTTATTTAGAGGGTTTCTAACTCTGCATTGTGCTAAAGATGGCTGAAGTGTGGGAGGTGGTTACTAAAAGTGGCAAGAGAAGCAACTGCACCAAGAGAAGGAAATCTGAGACTCCGTTTACCAGATGGGAATAAAATACCAAGTTACTAGAAATACACAGACCCCGGGATCTTGTGGACAGACGTCAGCGGAGAGCTTCTGCAGA
The DNA here is from genome assembly GCF_007827085.1 of Peromyscus californicus insignis. Taxonomy (NCBI): domain Eukaryota; kingdom Metazoa; phylum Chordata; class Mammalia; order Rodentia; family Cricetidae; genus Peromyscus; species Peromyscus californicus. Next base: position 12,385,766 of record NW_026294606.1, read on the forward strand.
GGCACTTCCCTCCTTTCCTAGCTGTAGCACACACTCACATCTGTGTGGTGCACACTGATTGCAGGTGTGTTATGACAGTCCCATGCTGAGACTAACCCTGAAGGGACAGACAGACAGACAGTCTAAGTCCTTCCGCACCTGGTCACCCATGTTCCTCCCTATAACCAGCTCTGCATGAACTGTGTGTTTCCCCATCACGTCATGCAATCATAGATACATTCCTCAAATGGGAACACAAAACAGGATGAGCAAACAGAACACACCTAGGCCTGTTTCAGTAGGTACAGAAAACCTAAGCCAAATGAAACCTGCAAAGAAAGAAATTCCCATCGAGAGAAACAAAGGTAAGAATTACAGCAGAGTTCTCAACCAAGACCAGTGCAGCCAGAACAGGTAGATGGAGCAGTTTTGCTATTTCTCCTTAGAGTCCTTTAATTCTATATCCACAAAACCATGTCTTCCAGAAGTAAATGGGTGGTCACCGTCATCAAGATAATAGAAGAGAGATTCCCGGTGTGGTTGTCTCACAGAAATGACAACTTCCCAGATGAGTGCTTTGGGAGAAATAAGTCAAAACACTTTAAAAAAGAGCTGAGAGTGAACCAGAAAGGGTTGGGAAGGCTGTCCTCTGTCTCCTCTCCCTCCAGGTGATATTGCCCCACATGGACAAGAATGTTCTGGAAGGCTGATTGATTGAGTGAGGGGAGGACAGACTGAGGCAGACAGGACAGTATTAAAAGACACATTTGTGTGTTGCCTCATATGGAGACCTGGGGAATTGGCATGACTAAACTACTACTCAGAGCCAGCCAGGCACAGTGAAAAGATGGGACACAGTGTCCACAGTCAGATCTCTGCCACCATTGGCAGCCTCACCAAAGCAGGGCCTGTCTAGTGCCCCTGCTAGAATTGGAGGTCAGCCAAGCCAGTGAATTCTAGGACCATAGACGTTCCCCACGTGTTGTGGGGGTCTTGGCAATGGGGCATCTAGTTAGAGCATCTCAGGAGACAGTGAGAGCTACAGACCTTTAAATCATCAATATGTTTAGAGCAAAGTGAATTAAACACCCTGAGTGCAAAGATGATGATAACTGTAAAAACACAAATGCTTTGTAGAATTGTAAGACCCAAGACATAAGGTCATGGAAGCACCCTAAACTCACTTCCTAACTGGTTAACGCCACTGTTTATAACCCAGAGAAGCACAGGGCTTCCTGGGTCTATACTATCATTGTTCCTATCCCTCATTATTATTAAGTGGGTTGAATGTGTCATGACCTGCACTGAGAAGAGGAAGAGCCCTTGATGTGTGTCCTGGCTGGAAGTAATGGAACTTAGGAGGCTGTACCAGCGGCTGAGCCCACCACCGTGCTGAGCCTGATCCTCTGAAAGCCTGAGTCAAAATTGCCTTTGCCTCCCAAGTTGTTCTATGGCATGGATTTGGCACAAAACATGAGGAAAAACTTGAAGTCAATAATGGGTTGTGGCTAGCTGTGATTGGTTCATGGCTCCCGTGACCTCACAAGGAGCCATTGTGAGGAATGATTGTGGTCCACCCATATAAAGTACCGGCTGGTCCTGGGTCTTGTCCTTAAACTGCAGTGAAGCTGCTGGTTGGTTGAGGGCAACTGGACGCAGACTTTGCTTCTGAGAGAGCTGTGTTTTATATTGTCCATCTTCTGACCTGACATCAGTCGTCCACACTGGTCTGAACATAGTGAGTTTGCTTCCTGGGGGCTTGGGTCTTGTTCCTGGGCTTGATCTTTTTGTTGTTGTTTTGTATTCAATTTGTGCATTTCCTTAATTTTTTAAAATCGCCACCCATTTTTCTATTATCTATTCATTTATCTTGGACATTTTGTATATTGGTGTGTCTTTTTACCTCAAAACTTTTGTTAGTATATATTAGCTGTAGAAAGCAAGGAATTCGACTATGCCATACACTTTGATCCTACCCACCTGCTTTGTTACTTTCCCTGTGGTTATAAATTCCTGGCATGTTAAGAGTCTTTCTCTGCCACCATGCCACTCATGAGACAAAACATGTCCTGGGGGATTTTACAGATTTCCTCATAGTATCACGGTGTCACGTACAGGCTCCCATCCTTTTGATTCCCATAAATATGAGTCTAAGAAAAGATGTTATTGATCACTTAGAACTGGTCATCTGCTTTGACCTCCAAAGAGTGAGTTTGTTTTCCGGTTTGTCGGTTTTGATTTGTCGACTTTGACTTGTATCTCGGAATTGTTTTTGGATTAATTTGTGCTTTTACTTTAGTTTCTTTTTTTGTTTGCACCCATATTTCAAATCTTAACTAAGCATGTTTGTTTGACATTTTAACTATAATTTCTCTGATTTTGAAAGTTTTGTTAGTATTGATAAGCTATAGAAAAGAAGGAATTTCATCACAGTGTGCATTTTGATTATATCCACCTCTTCCCAGAATTCTCTTCTCTGCTTGTCCCACCTATACTTCCTGCCTGGCTACTGGCCAATTAGCACTTTATTTATTAACCAATCAGAGCAACACATTCACAGCACACAGATTGATATCCATAGCACTACCCTTTTTTTTCAAAAAGAAAGGTTTTTAACTTTAACATAGAAAAATTACATATAACAAAACAATTATCAAGCAAGAATTATAGTTATAATATCTAATCTATTTGTATTTGGCAAAATTAAAGAAGATATCCTATCTATCCTATATTTATGAGTCTAAGGTTTTATATCTAACTTATCTTTTATCATAACTAAGGAAATTATAACTATCTAGTCTTCAACTACATCAAAGATATCAGAAGGATATAATACTACCTAAGTAAACAGGAAGAGCATTGTAAGCAACTTCCAAAAATCTAGAATGACAGCAACAGCTAGCTGCCTGGACAGTTACCCAAAGTAGTTTTGTAATGTTGGGGCATCCATTCTTCAGCCTACAGGCCTAGAGCCTCTCAGTCGCTTCTCTCTGTGTCCTGTAGAATGTCTGGCAGTTTCTTCTGTGAAGCAGGAACCTGAAGGACCATCTCACTTTGCAAAGTTCAGTGGTTACTTTCCTATGGGTCCTGCAAGTCCAGTCGATGCACCATTTTTTCAAGCAGTCCAGGCAAAAACAGTTTCTTGCCCAAATGGCTATTTTTGCTAAGAAGAAGATAAACTCCATATGGAGTGTCTTTGACGCCCATCATTTTCCTTGAAGTAATTTGGTGCTGCCAGGAGCAGATATGTCTCACTGTCCAGGAAGTCTAAATTTTTAAAACATTTTTTTTTAATTTTCTAAGCTTTACTTATTTTCTTTAATTTTACAATTAATTTAATTTTACATATCAGCCATGAATTCCCCTGTCCTACCTCCTCCCATCACCCCACCCACCCTCCCCCTAATCCAGTCCCCATTCCCACCTCCTTCGAGGCAAGGACTCCCCTAGGGATTCAGCTCAGCCTGGTAGATTCAGCTGAGGCAGGTCCAGTCCCCTCCTCCCTTCACCTAGGCTGATCAAAGTGTCCCAGCATAGGCCCTAGGTTCCAAAAAGCCAGCTCATGCACTAAGGACAGGTCCCGGTCCCACTGTCTGGGGGCCTCCTAAATAGTTCAAGCTAATTGCCTGTCTCACTTATCCAGAGGGCCTGATCCAGTTCCATGGGGGCTCCTCAGCCATTGGTTCACAGTTCATGCATTTCCACTAGTTTGACTATTTGTCCCTGTGCTTTTTCCAATCATGGTCTCAATATCTCTTGCTCATATAATCCCTCCTCTCTCACGCCGATTGGACTCCTGGAGCTCCTCCTGGGGCTTGGCCATGGATCTCTGCATCTGCTTCCATCAGTCACTGGATGAGAGTTCTATCACAACAGTTAGGGTGTTCGGCCATCTGATCACCAGAGTAGGTCAGTTTGGGCTTTCTCTCGACCATTGCCAGTAGTCTATTGTAGAGGTATCCTTGTTGATTTCTGGGGACCTCTCAAGCACTTTGCTTCTTCCTATTCCCATGGGATCTTTATTTATCATGGTATCTTTTTCCTTGTTCTCCCTCTCTGTTCTTGATCTAGCTGGGGTCTCCCTCTCCCCTAAGCTGTCTTTCCCCTGACCCTTGCCCTTCATTACCCCCCCTCACATCCAGTTTGCTCATGTAGCTCTCATCCATTTATCTGTCATTGCATGATCCCTGTGTCTTTCTTAGGGTCCTCTTTATTAGGTAGCCTCCCTGGAGTTGTGAGTAGCAGTCTAGTCATCCATTGTTTTACATCTAGTATCCACCTATGAGTGAGCACATACCCTGTTTGTCTTTCTTAGTCTGGGTTACCTTACTCAGGATGATTTTTTTCTAGATCCATCCATTTGCCTGCAAACCTCATGATGTCATTGTTTTTCTCTGCTGAGTAGTACTCCATTGTGTATTTGTACCATATTTTATTTATCCATTCTTCAGTTGAAGGACATATAGGTTATTTCCAGGTTCTGGCTATTACAAACAATGCTGCTATGAACAAAGTTGAGCATGTGTTCTTGTGGTATGATTGAAGATCCCTTTGGTATATGACCAAGAGAGGTATAGCTGGGTCTTGGGGGAGATTGATTCCCAACTTTCTAAGAAAGTGCCATATTGATTTCCAAAGTGGCTGTACAAGTTTGCATTCCCACCAACAGTGTAGGAGTGTTCCCCTTGCTCCACATCCTCTCCAGCATAAGCTGTCTTCAGTGTTTTTGATCTTAGCCATTCTGATAGGTGTAAGGTGGTATCTCAGAGTCGTTTTGATTTGCATTTCCCTGATGATTAGGGATGTTGAGCAGTTCCTTAAATATCTTTCAGCCATTTGAGCTTCCTCTGTTGAGAATTCTCTGTTTAGTTCTACAGCCCATTTCTTAATTGGACTGTTGGGCATTTTGATGTCTAATTTCTTGAGTTCTTTATATATTCTGGATATCAGCCCTCTGTCAGATGTGGGGTTGGTGAAGATTTTTTCCCATTCTGTAGGCTGTCACTTTGTCTTGTTGACCATGTCCTTTGCTCTACAAAAGCTTCTCAGTTTCAGGAGGTCCCATTTATTAATTGTCACTCTCAGTGTCTGTGCTACTGGTGTCATATTTAGGAAGTGATCTCTGGTGCCAATGCATTCAAGACTACTTCCTACTTTCTCTTCTATCAGGTTCAGAGTAACTGGATTTATGTTGAGGTCTTTCATCCACTTGGACTTAAGTTCTGTGCATGGTGACAGATATGGATCTATTTGCAGCCTTCTACATGTTGACATCCAGTTATGCCAGCACCATTTGTTGAAGATGCTTTATTTTTCCCATTGTATAGTTTTGACCTCTTTGTCAAAAATTATATGTTCATAGGTATGCGGATTAATGTCAGGGTCTTCAATTCGATTCCACTGGTCCACATGTTGGTTTTTATGCCAGTACCAAGCTGTTTTTATTATTGTAGCTCTATAGTAGAGCTTGAAGTCAGGAATCGTGATGCCTCCAGAGGTTGTATTATTGTACAGGATTCTTTTGGCTAGCCTGGTTTTTTTGTTTTTCCATATGAAGTTGAATATTGTTCTTTCCAGGTCTGTGAAGAATTGTGTTGGGATTTTGATGGTGATTGCACTGAATCTGTAGATTGCTTTTGGTAAGATTGCCATTTTTACTATGTTAATCCTGCCTGTCCATGAGCATAGGAGATCTTTCCATTTTCTGACATCTTCTTCAATTTCCTTTTTTCAGGGACTTAAAGTTCTTGTCATACAGGTCTTTCACTTGCTTAATTAGAGTTACCCCAAGGTATTTTATATCATTTGTGGCTATTGTAAAGGTTGATGTATCTCTGATTTCCTTCTCAGCCTGTTTGTTAATTGTATATAGGAGGGCTACTGATTTTTTTTTAGTTAATCTTGTATCCTGCTACATTGCTGAAGGTGTTTATAAGCTGTATGAGTTCCTTGGTTGAATTTTTGGGGTCGCTTATATATACTATCATGTCACTGGCAAATAGTGAAAGCTTGACTTCTTCCTTTCCAATTTGTATCCCCTTGATCTCCTTATGTTGTCTTATTGCTCTGGCTAGAACTTCAAGTACTATATTGAATAAGTATGGGGAGAGTGGACAACCTTGTCTTGTTTCTGATTTTAGTGAAATCGCTTTGAGTTTCTCTCCATTTACTTTGATGTTGGTTGTTGGCTTGCTGTAAATTGCCTTTATTATGTTTAGGTATGTTCCCTGTATTCCTGATCTCTCCAAAATCTTTATCATAAAAGGGTGTTGGATTTTGTCAAATGCCTTTTCAACATCTAGTGAGATGATCATGTGTTCTTTTTTCTTTCAGTTTGTTTATATGGTGTATTACATTGATGGAGTTTCGTATGTTGAACCACCCTTGTATCCTGGAATTAAGCCTACTTGATCATAGTGGATAATTGTTTTGATGTGTTCTTGGAGTCTGTTTGCCAGTATTTTTGCATCAAAGTTCATGAGGGAGATTAGTCTGTAGTTCTCTTTCTTTGTTGCATCTTTGTTTGGCTTGGGAATCAGGGTAATTGTAACCTCATAGGAAGAGTTTGGTAGTGTTCCTTCTGTTTCTATTGTGTGGAACAATTTAAAGAGTATTGGTATTAACTCTTCTTTGAAGATCTGGTAGAATTCTGCACTGAAACCATCTGGTCCTGGACTTTTTTTGGTTGGGAGACTTTTAACGACTGATTCTAGTCCCTTAGGGGTTATTGGACTATTTAAATACTTTATCTGGTCCTGATTTAACTTAGGTATGTGGTACCTATCCAGAAAATTATCCATTTCTTTTAGATTTTCCAGTTTTGTGGAGTAGAGGTTTTTGAAGTATGACCTGATGATTCTCTGGGTTTCCTCAGTGTTAGTTGTTATGTCTCCCTTTTCATTTCTGATTTTGCTAATTTGGATGTTCTCTCTCTCTCTGCCTTTTGGTTAGTTTGGATAAGGGCTTGTCTATCTTGTTCATTTTCTTAACGAACCAACTCTTCGTTTCATTGATTCTTTGTATTGTTCTCTTTGTTTCTATTTTATTGATTTCAGCTCTCAATTTGATTATTTCCTGGCGTCTATTCCTCCTGGGTGACTTTGCTTCTTCTTGTTCTAGAGCTTTCAGGTGTGCTGTTAAGTCACTAGTGTGAGATTTCTCCAACTTCTTTATGTGGACATTTAGTGCTATGAATTTCCCTCTTAGCACTGCTTTCATAATGTCCCATAAGCTTGGGTATGTGGTATATTCATTTTCATTGATCTCTAGGAAGTCTTTAATTTCTTTATTTCTTCCTTGACCCGTTGGTGATTCAGTTGAGCATTATTCAGTTTCCATGAGATTGTAGGCTTTCTATAGTTTTTGTTGTTGTTGAAATCTAACTTTAAACCATGGTGGTCTGATAGAACATAGGAGGTTATTCCAATTTTTTTGTATCTGCTGAGATTTGCTTTGTGGCCAAGTATGTGGCCAATTTTAGAGAAGGTTCCATGGGGTGCTGAGAAGAAGGTATATTCTTTTTTGTTAGGATGGAATGTTCTGTAGATATCAATTAAGTCCATTTGAATCACAAAATCAGGTAAGTCCTTTATTTCTCTGTTAAGTTTCAATTTGGCAGATCTGTCCAGTGGTGAGAGTGGGGTGTTGAAGTCTTCCACTATTAATGTGTGGGGTTTTATATGTGATTTAAGCTTTAGTAATGTTTCTTTTACATATGTGGGTGCCCTTGTGTTTGGGGCATAAATGTTCAGAATTGAAACTTCATCTTGGTGGATCTTTCCTGTGATTAGTATGTAATGCCCTTCTTGATCTCTTTTGATTGATTTTAGTTTGAAGTCTATTTTGCTGCATATTAGGATGGCTACACCAGCTTGCTTCTTAGGACCATTTGATTGGAAAGACTTTTCCTAGCCTTTTATTTTTAGGTAGTGTCTATCTTTGAATTTGGTGTGTTTCTTGTATGCAGCAGAAAGAAGGGTCCTGCTTTCATATCCATTTTGTTAGCCTGTGTCTTTTTATAGGTGAATTAAGTTCATTGATATTAAGGGATATTAATGACCAGTGATTGTTCATTCCTGTTATCTTTTGGTGGTAGTGTGTATGTACTTCTCTTCTTTGGGGTTTACTGCTGTGGTGTTATCTATTGCCTGTGTTTTTGTGGGTGTATCTGACTTCCTTAGGTTAGAATTTTCCTTCTAGTGCTTTCTGTAGGGCTGGGTTTGTGGATAAGTATTGCTTAAATCTGATTTTGTCTTGGAATGTCTTGTTCACTCTGTATGATGATTGAAAGTTTTGCTGGGTATATTAGTCTAGGCTGGCATCCATGGTCTCTTAGCATCTGCATTACATCTGTCCAGGTCCTTCTGGCTTTCAAAGTCTCCATTGAGAAATCAGGTGTTATTCTAATGGGTTTGCCTAAGTCACTTGGCCTTTTTCCTTTGCTGCTCTTAATATTCTTTCTTTATTCTGTACATTTAGTTGTTTCATTATTATGTGGCAAGGGGACTTTTGGGGGGGGTCTAGTCTGTTTGGTGTTTTATAGGCTTCTTGTATCTTCATAGGCATTTCCGTCTTTAAGTTGGGAAAGTTTTCTTCTATGATCTTGTTGAATATATTTTCTGTGCCTTTGAGTTGGTATTCTTCTCCTTCCTCTATCCCTATTATCCTTAGGTTTGGTCTTTTCATGATGTCCCAGATTTCTTGGACATTTTGTGTTATGACTTTTTTGGCATTGGTATTTTCTTTGACTGATGAATCCATTTCCTCTATTGTATCCTCTACACCCGAGATCCTCTCTTCCATCTCTTGTATTCTGTTGGTTGTGCTTGTATCTGTGTTTCCTGTTCTTTACTCAGATTTCCTATTTCCAGCACTCCCTCTGTTTGTATCTTCTTCATTGTTTCTATTTCCCTTTTCAGGTCCTGAACTGTTTCCCTCTTCTGTTTCATTGCTTTTTCATGGTTTTCTTTAAGGGATTTATTGTTTTCTTCCACTTTTTTATTTGTCTTTTCCTCAGGTTCTTTATAGATTTCTTCCCATTTTCTTTTACTTTTTCTCATTTTCTTTATTGATTTCCTCCATTTTTTGTTTTTTTTTTCCTCAATTTCATTTTTCATGTTTTCTTGAAAGGCCTCTAGCATCTTCATGATGCTATTCTTAAGGTTACTTTCTGCTACTTCTTCCACCTTGTGATGTTCAGGTCTTGCTGTTGGAGGAGGGCTAGGTTCTGGTGATGCTGTGTTGTTCTTTATGTTGTTGTATGTACTTCTGCCTTGACGTCTGCCCATCTCCTCATCTAATAGGTATAAGAAGTGCCTGTGTCTGAGTCAATTGCTGTTGGTCCACTCTGTGTTTGTTGTGTCTGTGTCTCAGGGGGCCCTTCTGGGTCTAATCCTAGCTCTTGGTCTGATTGGAGCAGGCAGCTTATGTGTCTCAGTGAGCTGCTCTTGGGTCAACCCAAGCTAGTTGATTCTGTGACTCACAGATTCATTCTTGGTCTTATCAGGGCTCTTGGTCCAGTCAGAGCTGACAGATTCTGTGTTTCAGAAAGCCTCTCTTGGTCCAATGAGAGGTGGCAGATTCTATTTCTCAGAAAGCCACTCTTGGTCTAATCAGGACTGGCAGATTCCCTGTCTCCTGAGTTTACTCTTGGTCCAATGATGGCTCTTTGTCCAATGAGAGCTCTCTCTTTGTCTGGGCCAGATGGGAGCTCTCTGGGCGAGATGGGACCTGGGAGATGGTCTCCAAGCCTCAGGAAGTGGCGGGGGTCTCAGGCGGATGGGTGTGGGGGCAGAGCATGTAGATTGCAGGGTCCACTGGGGGGTCTTGGAGAAGGGAAGCCTTACTACAGGAGCCCTGCCTGCTGGCCAGCAATTGGGGCCAAGTTGGGCGGGTCTCCCCCCGGGAATGGCTGGGGCCCAGGGATGGGACCTAGGGGCAGGCCTCCCTGGGTATGAACAGAGTCACTCACCTCTGGGATGGGAGCTGGGGGTTGGTCTCCTAGCCTTAGGAAGTCTTTTAAAACATTTTAAATGCCATATTCTGTAGGTCTTTGAAGTATTTGAAGATTACCTACCTAACTGAATTATATCTATGTATACCTAGAAAACTTAACTAACATGACTATAAATTTGATTATCATAGATAACTAATTATTAATCTGTATTTCTTATTTATACATTACAATTTAAATGAGTTACATAAACATAATACATAAGACTCGGGAGGCAGAGGCAGGCAGATCTCTGTGAGTTCGAGGCCAGCCTGGTCTCCAAAGTGAGTTCTAGGAAAGGTGTAAAGCTACACAGAGAAACCCTGTCTCGAAAAAAACAAAAAAAAATGAGTAGAAGCCGGGCAGTGGTGGCGCACGCCTTTAATCCCAGCACTCGGGAGGCAGAGGCAGGCGGATCTCTGTGAGTTCAAGGCCAGCCTGGGCTACCAAGTGAGTTCCAGGAAAAGGCGCAAAGCTACACAGAGAAACCCTGTCTCAAAAAAAAAAAAAAATGAGTAGAAATATACATACAGTAACAAAAGTAACTTTATTTTTTTATTTTTTTTGAATTGAAATGCACTTTATTTTTAGACAACCTACATGACATGTTTTTTCTTTAAAAAAGAAAAAAAAGAAAAAAACAATGTCTCCACTCCAAATAAATCATGGTCAAAATAAAAGCTCAAGATGATATCAGTCCCATTTGTCCTAAGTCCTGGTGTTGTATGGATGGTAAGCAGCAGCCGGTTATGGTGACAGGTGATAGATCCAATTTGTTAACATTTCTCCATCTCTAAGCCATCCTTAAAATCATGAATGGAGTCACACCATCTTCACGGTAGTCCAGAAGAGCAACCATGCCGTCTGGATTCATGTTTTCATCAATAAAAAACTGGTAGTTATTGAAATTAGCCAGGATGTGCTTAATTTGCTCTGCAGACCCAGTCATAAAAGGTTTTACTCTTTCTGGTTTCTGTTCTTCAAGTTTGCCTTTGAGTGATTTCATGTAATCTTTGATGTACTTTTTGTAGGCCTCTTTTGTGAAGCTGGTTTCTTGTAAGTGGTGGTTCATGACAATATCCACACCGGTGACTACTGTGCTTTCGGTACCTTCGCCCTCAGGGCCTTCGGCGGAAGCATTTCCACCAATGAGCGAGTCATCGATGTTACCCTCTGTTCTACTGACCATCTTGCCCTCCACCTCCAGGCACAGTCCATCCGTGATCTCCCGGATCTTGTAGATGTAGGAGAACAGCTCGTCATGGCTGATGAGGTCCCGGTAGATGATCATGGTGGCGGCTGGGGACGGCGGCGCTAGCCTGACAGCGCGGAGCCAGTGTGGTGCAGCCGGAGAGGGGCTCGGGGGGAGGGGGGAGCGGGCGGAAAAAAAGCCAAAAGTAACTTTATCAATATACTAAAATCCATAGCAATGTGAAACATTTTAAACAATTCATTGCTCTTTAAAAGTAGATTCAATAATCTACCCTTTCATTCTGTCATATCTATATCCTATGTTTCTATGTCCTTGTGGCTTATGATTATAAAATTTAAAATGCTATAACCTTTGATGTGAAATGCCTCACAGCTTCTTGTGTGTCTGAATGCTTGATCTCTAGCAGGGAATGCTATTTGGGGAGGTCCCCAAACCCTAGGGCTGTGGAACACAGTGAGAGGAGTTGGTAACTGGATGCAGTAGGGACCTGCCACAGTCATGAAACCAGTTGCTTCTGACCCATCTCTCCAAGTCACCAGCTCCTCCCACTGCCATACCTTCCCTGTCTTCTAAGAGCCTGAGAAAAGGGCTATCCTTTGTACCTCAAGTTTTGTTTGTTGGAGATTTGCTTATGGCCATGACCAGAGTAATGCAGTCACTGGTGCTTTGTAGACTAAATTAGGAACAAATCCTAAATGGTCTTATAATAAAAACCCAGAGCCAGATATCGGGGTAAATGTTAAAAGATCAGAGGAAACAAGCCATGACCACTTCTTACCTTGCCAACTCCTCAGCTGAAAGGGGAAGATACTGTCTCCACAAATCCTCAGACTGAATGCCCCTGAGTCCTCAGCCAAAAGAGCTGTCCCTTCTGCCTTATATGCCTTTCTCTGTCCAGTCATATCACTTCCTGTCTCAAACTTCCTAGTGCTGGGATTAAAGGTGTGTGACTCTCAACTATGGGGATTAAAGATGTGAGCCATCACCACCCAGCTCTGTTTCTCTTTTAGACTGGATTAATCTCGTGTAGTCTAGGGTGGCCTTGAACTCACAGAGATCCAAATGGATCCCTACCTCTGGAATGCTAGGATTAAAGGTGTGAGCCATCGCTGCCTGGCCTCTATGTTTAATTCAGTGACAGGCTCTGTCCTCTGATCTTCAGGCAAATTTTATTAGAGTACAAACAAAATGTCACCACACTTTGTCATAAACGCTTTGGGGTTTGGGTTGGTCTTTGTTTCTCTGATCCCAAGATTCGTCATTAGGATGCTTGAGATAGCTATGGTTTTCATGGTGCAAGACCTGATTATCTTTAAACTTACCTCCTAGATATGCTTTTGTTTTTTTGTTTTTTTACTTCTAGCATCATGTGGAGGTGTTATTCCCCACCTGAGGAGGTGGGGCACATGGAGGAGGAATATCCATTCATGGCAAGTTTACCATCAGAATACATTGAAACAGGTTCCACCCTGTCCATCTCTACCACTGAGGATGATATGTGCTGCTTGGGCCACATGGCAGAAGAAACCCTCCAAATTGTAGGGACTAATAGGCCTGTTTCTCCTACTGGTGAGGCAAACACCAGTATCTTGAACAGGAGAAAGGACAGCGGCTACATACCAGCAGAAAGACAGCACGTTTTTAAGATTCTTTCTTATGCATGTATTCCCACCCTCCCTCCCCCACTAATAAGGTCAGGGAGTGAACCTGCCTTGCCCACCTTCCTGGCATCTGAGGACAACAAGGGGCAGGAAGTAAATGAAGAAAGAAGCAGCGAGGGCCCCTCCATGTCCAGCTCACCTGATTTGTATAGGCTGCCAGTTGTCAGGTGGTCTGGGAACTCAGCCCCACAGGATGTTGGGGAGGGGGAGACTGGCAGGACCATCACGTTCAACTGTGCATCCTTTGATGTGTTATGGTTCTTAGAAGACACTAATTGTAAACGGATCCCAAGACCACAGGATGCTGAGGTTACCAAGAGCATCGACATGGCCAGAGGTGTGAATGAAATTGGCCTACAGTCTAGTGAAAGAACACATGAAATGAACTCCATCGACTCTCTACAAGATAGAAACACCAAAACTGAAAACGGCAGGGGTGTATACTTTGATGAGACATCAAATGGTCCTGTATCCCAAAAGGACCAGCCCCAGGGGGCACACAGACTCTCTAACAGCGGAAGGGGCTGGACGGGAGTGAGGAGGCAGACAAGTCACCTGTTTCACACTTTTTGCTGTTGCCTCCTCACCCCGAAGAAAGGAGAGACAACCTCCAGGTAAGGGACAACAAGGCACAGACATGGAGTCTTCAGGGAAACACAGGAGGCGTGGCCATAGCATGCTAAACCCTGTGTAGGATATGAACGTGAAGATGTCTGTGACCCTAGAAGGGGCCATCCCACACATTCTCATTATGTCAATTTTGAGGACGTTGAGCCAGAAGCAGACAGCAGAGGATGTGGCCAGAATATGGGGGAGGAAGGCAGGAGGGTTAATGAAAAGCTGCACAGATTCAGAAGGGAGGAACGATGTGCAGAGCTGTGGTACCATACGGCAGTTCTTTGCTGAATTCTTCTATGACACATCCCTAACAGACTCTCTTCTTGTATCTTCTTTTAAGGTCCGAAGAACAGTCCCAGATCCATAGTTCCTAAACCACGGGTCTGCATTCAGCCTGGTGTGGCCTATCAACCACAGGAGGAAGCCAGTCCAGAACCTGAGGAGGTTTTGTGCCCCAAAATCTGTTGTTAGCTGTCAGACACCTCCGGCAACCAGGGCACAAGCTCTGCCAACCCTCATCCCCCAGCAGAGTGTGAACTCTGCTTAACTTAGCCCCACCCTCCACCCCCACCCCGCTTAAACTCATGGTTCCCCAGCAGTACTGGCTGGACAGAGAAGTCAATCACATAGCCATCTTGTTATGGAAGAGGTAGCTGTCCAGCCTCTGCTGTCCACATGAGAAAACTCTGTTTCCCACATGGCGGGGTCTTTAGCAGCATGTCCCTCATTTCCATTAATATTCCCAATGACCAGATGCAAAGAAATACTGGCATATGTTTCATTGAGAAGGTAAAGAGACACAGGAAGAGAAGAGAGAGAGAGGAGGGGGGAAGAGGAGCAGAGAAGAAGAGGGGGGAGAGGAGTAGAGGGACCCTGGACATGAAAGGGAGGGGGCAAGTTTCCTTGGAAGAGTCAAGTTGCAGGGAGGCAGGGGTAGCGCAGGGCATGGCTATGCAGGAGGAGAAGACCATTTCTTCTTGGTGGGCTCCAGCTTGTGTTAAGGTGCACCACTTTCATGCTGTCTGGGAAATCTGCTCCTGTCCTGGGATGTTCAGGCAGGGTGTGGTTATGGAGACTAGAAGTCACATCCTTCCCAGGAGCCTCTTCCTCTTTTCCTCTTTACCCAGTCTTGGGTTGATCTGGTAACATCTGTGTCCTATCTTCACAGCCTCCATCATCCATGCCCCCCACGGAGTGGTTATTCCATCCAGGGATTATATAAACAGAAATTTCATGTCCAGTGGGGGATTCCTTGGCTTTAATTGAGTAAAATTACAAGATTGTTCTGTCTACCGTGAATAGGTAAGTAGAGTCTGACAGGGCTGTGGAGTGTCACTACCCAGACAAGGTCAGTAGTCCTGAGCTTCTCTGAGCCCAGTGCCCACCTTAGGGGTCAGGATTAGAAGGAAACCTAATTGCTACGGAGCTGCAGATGACAGCCAGTGGTAGTGTGTGCAGCCTTCTGGAGTGAGATGCCTGTAACATTCTCAGGGGCACCTTGCATATAGAGAGCAGCTCACTGAGTCAGCAGGAGTGCAGGGGTCTAGCTTTCGGGGATCATTCAGGTGAAGCAAGTTCAAGTCCACTGTGTATCTACTTGTGAAGGAAGGGGACTTTCTGAAGCCTGGACTCGATGTACACCAACCAGCCAAATTGAGCTTGCTTTTCTCTGCAGGGGCTGCTGGTCATGGTCAAGGGGAATATGGTTCTCTGTGAGAGCCTATCAGTTTGTCTGGAGTACACTTCTTCAGCTACATCTTGTTCCTGTAGCCATGACCAAGTCCTATATGGCGGCCTGCTCTGCCAGCCCTAGTGACATAGTGCTGTGGGTCATCACAATGGGGGCTTGAGTCCTGGTTCCCTGTTGCCCTTAAACATTTCCCTTCCAGCATCAACTTACTGATGAGGCCCATTCCAGCTGTCTTAGTTTCTAATCTATTGTCATGTCAAAACACCATGATCAAGGCAACTTCTAGAGGAAAATATTAATTTGGCCGTTCTGGAAAGTTAGAGTCTACAAACGTCATTGTGAGCAACATGGCAACAACCAGACAGGTATCAGACTGGAGTAGAGATCAGAGCTTACCTCTGATCCTCAAGTATGACTGGGAGAGAGGCAGGGAGGGGCAGAGAGGACAGAGACGCTTACTTGGAATAGCTTTGTCTTTCAAATCTTCATAACTGGCCCATCCCCCACTGATACATCTCCAGTTCTAAGGCCACACCTCTTAATCCTTCCCAAGCAGCTTTACCAACTAGGCATCATAGTATCCAAACATGTGTTTATGGTGGCCATTTTTCCAACTCAGCCATATTGTCAGGGAGCTTGGATTGGCACTCCTTACTGGATTCTGCCTGTTGAAATAGTTCCCCATGGGAAGTCACCCTTGTCTCTTCCCATACAGATGTTCCAGAAAACATCCTCAAAGAGTTGTTCCTCCAGAACCATCTTAGCAAGATATGAGAAGAGACTCTTGTGCTATGTTTTCTTCCCCTAAGAAGGGTGTGTGTGTGTGTGTGTGTGTGTGTGTGTGTGTGTGTGTAGTAGTTCCTATAGGGCATCCATGTTTGGACAGCTCATGTCCACATCATGAGGTCAGAAAGGGCTAGATCATGAGCCTATCGCTCAGGAAAAGAATGAATAAGAAGAACATCCCCAATTCTCATTGAGAGAACACGCAAAACCACCAGTGGTCTCCCATGTGTGAAAATGGAAGTCTGACCACAGTGGCAGCCAGTCAACCTCCCATGCCATGGCCCCTGTGACAGCTGGCTCAAATAGATGGGATTTTCAATGTCAGTGTCTCCCAGCTCCTATCTATCCTAGACACAGTATGTCCGTGTGAGCATAAGTCAGGGCCAGTGCAGGGCACCACAGTGTTTGGGGGAGCGTTCTGTCAATGAATGCCTTGGGTTGGGAAAGTCTTCTAAGCAATCAATGGAAGCTTCTCACAGCCTCACTCCCAAGGACTTGGGACATGGAAGTAGAAGAAATATTAAACTCAGGATGACTGTTAAATTATTATTTTCTGCCATGGAGGGTAGCAAATGGGACCAGAGTACTCAATCTGAGTACCATGGAAGTAGAGGAACAGAGTCAGAGTCTGCCCATCAGTCCTCAAGACAAAAGCGACCTAACCTTAGGAAATATGAAAAAATTAACCCCTCCAGGTGAGGTCACTACAGCCACTATGGCCATCCATTTAACCACACTGCTACCCTTCAGCCCTTCCTAGGCACAAAGCCCAGTGTGCTCTGAAGCTTTTGCTTAGCCTTGGAAATACTCACTTCTGTGTCCTTCCAGTCAGAATATCCACACTTTTGATCTTAACAAGTGAGGATACAACTTTTTTAGCTGGTCCCTGGTTCGCCAGTCTACTCACAATGACTAGAAATTGATAACTATGGACTTTTTTAGTTTGCAGGGGCTCATGAGTCATACACTCTCAACAACATGGAGACTGTACTCTCCTCCAGCTACTCCTGCATTTGTACAGAGCTGCAACAGGGGATTGACTACCACAGAGGGTCTATGAACCATATATTCTATAGACTAAGTTAAGCTCATGAGAGAAAGCATGCATTGAGAATCTTGTCTGCAAAACGTCCCTTCTTGTGTCGGGACGATGGCTCACTAGACCATCTACTTGTTCTGCAAACACAAGGACATGAGCCCAGATCTAGCAATCACATAGAAGCCCCGCATAGCAGTGGGAGCCTATAATCTTCCCTCTATGGAGATGGAAGGAGACAGTCCCTTTTGCATCCCTGGGCAGATGCTCTAGTTTTAAATACAAGCTATAGCTTCAAGGAGAGTGTCTCAGCAAACAATGTAAAGGTGATATTTGAGACCTACACCCTACACACATGTGAGCAAGCACAGTCAAGGCTCTAGAATGAACATATGAACTCAAACACCTGTGCTCACACACACATACACACAGGAGACAAGTGGCTTAAAGAAGAAATAGAGAAAACACTAACATTTCATCTTTCATAACTGATTGTCCTTATTTGTGAGATTTATTTCCCAACCTGAAATAACTGTGATTTTGCCTGGCAGCATTCAAGTGAAAAGCTCCTGCAAAGCTGTGGTTGAATTTGATTTTTGTCTCATCAGATGTTTTTGCTGAAGAGCCAGTGCTTGCCTTGATTCTGTAAACATGTTGTCCCATGCCAAACACCCTCATCCAGAATGTGAAAGTAATTTCAAAGCCCCATGAAAGGAGTTATCATTGCTTTGACCCCAACACTGACGGATGTTAGAATTCAGGACAAAATGTACAAATGGCAAAGTCAAGTCTCTGGTGGAAGAGACTGGCAGCAGAGTCATTCTGGAGAAGGCTGCACCCATTTCCCCACATCAGTCACAGGAACCCTCTGGCATTTAACACAGAAGGAAGGAGAAGATGGCCCAGCCTCTGGTCATGCAGGCCAAGATGGGCTGTGCTCTTTCTCCACCTAAAATGCCCATCAGACCCTCAGTGGGTTGGAAGGTGAACTCTACATGGGTAGTTGATCTACAGTTCTGAGTCCAGTGTTTCTAATGCTCTGGTCACACACACCGGCAAAGGGTTTATTCTAGGCATTCACAGTCCACACAAGCCTAGATAGACGTAGACATTCACCACCACAATATTCTAATTATTCTGGTAGCTTTTGTTTGTTTTCAGCATGTTAGGGAAAGTCTCTGACTTTCATGGTCACTGAATTATTGAGTAACTTTCTGAATTACAAAAAGCTAAGAGGAAGACTAGACATTCATGTTTACATGGAAATGACTGGTCACTGCCACACACTGATGCCCTCTGGTTTTCTTGCATAAATGTGTGTGTGTGTGTGTGTGTGTGTGTGTGTGTGTGTGTGTGTGTGTGTGTGTATGTATTAGAAGAAAGATTTCAGTTGTATATAAGTATTTGTGTATTCATATGAGTGAGGGTACATGTATGTTTGTTTGTATATGAGTAGGGCTCATGCATACATACTCTGCTCTCCCATCACCATCAGAGGATCATGCAATGAGCCCTTGGCTCCATTTTCTTTCCTAAGAGCTTTTTTTCAGTTTCTGGTGAGATGGCTCACTCACTGCTCTTGCAGAAGACCTGGTCAGTGTCCCAAAACTCAAACTCACAATCACTTCTAAATTCAGTTCTGGGGCATCCACTGCTCTCTTCTGATCTCCTTGGGTTCCAGAATACATTTTGGTGACTATAAGTATATGCTCTTTGGTACCCACACATATACATAAAATTTGAAGTTTTAACACCTTTTTTAAAAAGTATATGCTTGGTGGCATGGGCCTGTCTCCTCGGTTGTGATGAGATGGGAAGTGGAGATGCCCATGAGTGAGTTGGTTGTCTGTGTGTCTGCATTGTGAAGGCTCATGCTCATGCTCATATATCACCCTTTACACAATCTTCTGGAGCACACAAAGAAGTCCCTTCAGCGTTGATCTTTTGTGTCAGTTTCTAAGGACTGATGGTCCTTTCATGCTGTGTGTGGCAGTTCCCCTCTGTGTTAATGAAATCCTGCTTTGCTACGGGGACCCTGTGTTATGAAACTATTAATTAGCGCACTGTTAGGTCACCTGTTCCCTCTCCATCCTGTTTAGCCTCTCCTTTTTTTGTTGTTTCAATTAAGTTGTTTATTCCTCTGTATCGTTTTCCTTTGTGGTTTCATTTCTAGCTGTCCTCTTTTCTCTACTGTCTCTTATATTGTCTCATCAATAGAATATTCATTTCATTGGTAATTTTATAATATCCACTGATTTTTAGCTCATATACCACCCCACCATTAAGCTCATTTATAAATTAAGCTCCTTACTCTGTAGTTCCAGCACAGAGTAATTTATCATTTTTTATCCCCTTGCTCAGAACTTATTCCATGTGAATAAAACTTGCAATATGAACAGTTTTTTAAACCTGTGCTCAGAGCATGAGCCTGTCATCTTAGCGATGGTGAGATCGTAGATGGAAATGCGCATGCCTGAGACATCCATCTTGCCCGTGCCTGCCAGTTTCCGTTTTTGCCTTTTGCCTATCCAATATTCAGACCCTCTTTTCCACCCCTTTCAGGTATTCCAGGCAGCACACTCATGCCTTCTTATTTTAACTTAGAACACTAGATTATTTCTAAGGTACACCTGGATGCTTCACTTTGATGATACCTAAAGTGGTCCCTCCACCAGACTTCCCACAGCACACTCCTTGAGTTCGCTCTTGTAGTGCAGGCAGGTGTTTGCCTCCTGAGAAGTCATCAGTGACCAGGTCTGTGTTCATGGCCTGTGCTGCAGAGGCAAGAAGCTGGACTCAGAACCTGGACTCCAGAAGAGCAGTCTCAAATCCACCATCTCCTCCTTGGTTTCTATATGTTGACCTAGCACCTCCTGCTCATATACATCATTGTGTGCCCAGTGCTATGTCCAACTGACCTACCTTGACTCCTGGTCACACTGGTCCAGCCGTGACAACCCAGCTCCTCAATACCTGCTGCCAACATCATCGCTAGGGTAATATTTCCTCCAAAGAGAGAGGGGGTTTTCATGTTTGGATCAAATGCCGGGACAGGTGAGGCACAGAGAGCTGCTGAAGGAATATATTTAAGTGAACAGGCAGAAATAAGCCACATATTAACATATTTAAAAGGGTCAAAAAGACTAGAGAGATGGTGTGGCATGGAAAGCCCCCTTGTTGCTCTTGCAGGGGTTCAGAGCCTCTGGGTATTCACAACCACCTATAACTCCACCTCCAGGTGATGCAATGCCGACTTCTGGCCCTCGTGGGCACCAGCATGCACATGTATATACACACACATGCACATGCACGCATGCACATGCACACATGCACATGCACACACACATATACAACATAGAGAAAAAGACTGCTCAAGATCAGAATGCTGACACCAAACCAAATATTCCCCATCTACAGAAGAAATTACCCAAATAGTCTCTGAGGGGAGTCCCCTGGGTGACACTCCTGTGGCTCTGGATGACTAAGCTGGTAAGATGTCAGTGATAAAATCACTGGGTTATTCATAAGGTCAGGGCCTCCAATGGCCAGAGCCTTTTCAGAGAAACCAGGAGCAGGGAGGGGTGTCACCAGGAGATGGGTCCAAATTCTAGAGAAATCTACAAGGTTGTTATCTCAGCTCCCATTGTCACTGTGGAAGGGACATCTGTCTGACACCAGTCACCTCCCCTTCATATGGACTCATGGTTGCCATGTGACTCTCAGCCAGCCAGTTGTCATGGTGACTGTCAACTAGAGTTTACACTACAGAGAGCCCAAGCTGAGTGAATGCCGCCAGTGCACAGGTGCAGCCCCTGGCTGAGAGGCCGAGTTCCTTAGACACATGCACGCACATCCGGGAATGGCTCAGAACACAGGCCAGAAGCACAGACCTCAGAGCTGGGCCATACTTCCGGTGTGTGGATCGTCAAAGGTGTCCACCTGATCACAAGAAGTCTGGACTATACTTCCTGGTGTGTGGAGAGTCAAAGGTGTCCACCTGATCCACAAGAAGTCTGGACCATACTTCCTGGTGT
Source organism: Peromyscus californicus insignis (assembly GCF_007827085.1). Lineage (NCBI taxonomy): Eukaryota > Metazoa > Chordata > Mammalia > Rodentia > Cricetidae > Peromyscus > Peromyscus californicus. Next base: position 12,406,774 of record NW_026294606.1, read on the forward strand.
GTGGATAGTCAAAGGTGTCCACCTGATCCACAAGAAGTCTTGTGCCTTCTGGGACTGCTTGGGTCCTCATGACTTCCCTGTAGGAAGACAACTGTGCCCTGTTTAAAGGACACTGGCTGTTCAAAGGACATTGGTAAAATACAGAAAGCATGAGATCTCTGCCGAGAAAGGTGGAGGGACTGATCTTCATCTCCACTAACTAGGTTCAATTTAGGACAGCAACTTTAACCTAACTTCAGACCATAAAGGTCTGAGAACAGCTATTGGTAGAATAGCAAGAACATCCCAGGCAGTCCTATTAAAGACTGACACTCTGACCCCTTAGTAGTCAGCCTCAGGCAGAAGTGAGTGAGGGTCAAATGTAGACATTACTTGGATCACAAGGGAATCATTTGAGTGCATGTGACTTCTACCCCTGGGCCCATGAAGGCCCCAGAGCTACCTCTGATTTACACCCAGAATATCCTTATGATATGCTCTGAAATACGTTTTTATGAGAAAGATCAACTGTCTAAAAATAAAATTTGAAATAAAGACCGGCTCAAAGCGATCAACGTCCAAGGTATTTATTTCCTGGGGAATAAATCCACGGCGATCTAAGCCCTGAACCATCTGCCCCTGTCGCTATGTTTCCAGGACATCAGATAACCAAGGGCTTAGGACTGTCCCCCAAGCCAGTGAATTGCAAAGGATATTTTAATTGAAAATGGGCTTTCAAGCAGCTGTCATATATTAATTCAATGTGATTAGAAGCCTGGTTGGTAAGAGAAATGTCAGAGGAATTTACAGGAAGCTACCACAAGTACGTGCCCACATCCTGACCAGCAGCGCAGCCGCTCACACAGTGGCCACACCATGTCACATCCCGACCAGCAGCACAGCCGCTCACACAGAGGACACACCATGTCACATCTGGGTCAGCAGCACAGGCGCTCACACAGTGGACACACCATGACACATCCCGACCAGCAGCACAGCTGCTCACACAGTGGACACACCATGTCACATCTGGGTCAGCAGCACAGGCGCTCACACAGTGGACACACCATGACACATCCCGACCAGCAGCACAGCTGCTCACACAGTGGACACACCATGTCACATCCCGACCAGCAGCACAGCTGTTCACACAGTGGACACACCATGTCACATCCCGATCAGCAGCACAGCTGCTCACACAGTGGACACACCATGTCACATCCCAACCAGCAGCACAGCTGTTCGCACAGTGAACGCACCATGTCACATTCCCACTGGTGACACAAAGGTTCTTATTTCTTACTATGTTCATCTGGAGATTTTGATTCATATTTTTAAGGGAAAGTGAAGATTAGCACTGAAAAGCAGGGGCAAGGGAACTGGAATCAGATGCGGAAGAGAAACCTGGGAAGAGCTTAGGAATACACAAGAATGTGTTGTGCAGACCAATGCAAAGCCCTTTACCTAATGTTTTGTTGTTGTTTTTTAGTTTTATAGTCTTAAGTTTTATGTGTAAATCCTTCATTTATCTTTGATGTTTACTTGTGGTGGGAAGTAAGGGTCCAATTTCATTCTTCATCCCATGTAAGCCCAGGTTTCATCTTACACCAAGTATTAAAAAGGTTGGTGAGACAGATCAGTGGGGGCTGGGTGGGGGTGGAGTCATCTGCTGCCAAGCCTAGAAACCTGAATTTGATTTCTGGAGCCCATAGGGTAAAGGGAGAGAATCAACTCATGCAAGTTGTCCCCATGCATGTGCCGTGGTACATGCATGCCCATGTGTGCATAGACACATGGGCACACAAGTAAACAAAAATGCACTTAAAAATTTAAAAATAAATAAGGGACTCTAACCCTCCCCCAACATGTGTTCTTGAAACTCATGTTGAAGATCAGCTGACACATGCATTGACATCTGGGCTTTCTAACATGTTACACTGGTCTGCAGGTCTGTGTTCATACCATGCAGTTTTAATTTCTATAGCTTTATTATATAGTTTGACACTAGAAAGTGAGTGTTCTCAATCTTTGTTCTTCTTTCTCAAGATTGACTCAGGATCTTTTGCAGGTCAACAGGAGTTAGCGGGATGATAGAGAACAAATTGAGAATTGTGACAGAAAGTCATTCACCATTCATATCCTTATAAAATTCCAGCTGCCTCCTAGGAAATATAGTGCATAGGGTTGGTTTGGCAGCAAAGAGATGGTTTCGAATCCATGGCAGGGCTGGGGGACAGCTCCGTGTCTAGAGTGCCTGCTCTGTAAGCAGGAACACCTGAGCTCGATCCCTGGAACCCACAGATAAAAACAAGCATGGTGGCATACGCTTGTGATCCCCGTGCTGGGGAAGAGTGACAGCAGGTCCCAGGGGCTCATTGGCTAGCCATCCTAGCTAAATTGGCAAGTTTCAGGCCTGTCTCAAAAACATAAAGTGGATGGTGTCAGGGTTTACCACTCTCCCTGCTTTGACATGAACTCTCCCTCTCCCTCCCCTCCCCCTCCCTCCCTTCCCATTTCTTCCTCCCCCCACCTCGCCCCACTTCCTCTCTTCTTCCCATTCTCTCCTCAGTCTCTGCCCAGGACCAACAATTTCTTGCTAAGTCCCTAGCAATGCTGTAAAGCCGAGTCCCAGTGTTGGTATTTCTTGTCTGTGTTGTATCAGTCGGTCCCTGAGCGATGTCTGTTTCCTCTTCTCTATCTGATTTATCTATTACACTGCAATCATCACTGTATTGATTGAATTTAAAAAGAGATAAAACATGATAGCTTTGCAGAGACAGACTGGTGTATAGATTTCAGTTCTTAAAAATAACACTTTTTAACCAATGGAGTAAATATTTTAAAAGATGAGTTTCATAACTGATACTATTTTTATCTTTATATTGCCAGATCTGATGCTTCACTGCCCAGTCAATCCTACTTATCTCTGGTGTGTGAGTGCCCATGACCCATTCTTCCTCCCATGCCTGTGACTCAGAATCAACTGTGGGAAAATAAGAGATGATTTTCATGGACTTCCTTTGTCTAACCTCCACTCCCTTTCTCTTTAGCTGTTTGGATAACTCCTTCTATTCTTAAAGATGGACATGAAATTATAGCTCCTTGCCTTCTTCAATGCCAGGAAACAGTTCACTCTCATGTCCTGTTGCTATGGCAATGCTTCTACTGTCCATAGGCATCTAAGTAGCTGGTGCTGTCCATGTCCATCCACCTTACACTGTCCTCAATGAATGGCAGGGATTTTGTGTCATCCATCTTTCTTTCCCATTGTCCTTGTTTCATTTTTGATGCTGTGATAAATACCCTGACAAAAAGCCAGATGGGGAGGAAAGGCTTATTTGATTTACACTTCCAAATTACAGTCTATTGTTTTGGAGAAGTTGAGGAAGGACTTAAACAGCTAATCACATTACATCCAGAGTCAAGAGCAAAAAGAAAATATATGTATCCTTTCTTGCTTGCACTCAGATAGCTTTCTCCTCTCTTATACTATTCAGGAACCGTGCCTAGGGAATGGTGCCACCCACAGTGGAAGATCTTCCTAAGTCCAGTAACAATTGAGACAACCCCCCACAGGCCAACTTGATCTAGATAAGTCCTCATTAAGATTCTAACCATAGGTGATTCTGGGTTGTGTCATGTTGAGAGTTAAAACTAACCAACATGGAGCTAGAGAGATGGCTCAGCAGTTTCAGAGTGCTTGCTGCTCTTAAAGAGGACCAAAGTTTGGATACTAATACCCATGTCCACTACAATACACAACTGTCTATGACTCCAACTACAGGGGATCCAAAACTCTCTTTTGACCTCCACTGGAGTACACAAACATGACGTATATACAGACAAATACACACATAAACACATAAATAAAAAATAAAATAAATATTTCAAAGAAAACTAACATTTCCAGTAATGGCATAAACAGTCAATACATTTGATGTTTGCAGGGAATTTTATCATATCAACTAATGAGTAGTAAGAAAGAGTCCAAATGTAGCATGTTCTAATGATTGACCTTTCAGGAAGGAAAGTCAGGGACCCCACTTTCATAAGCAGAAAAACAAATCCAGAAACAAGATCACAACATGCATGTTCTGCTGCTGCCTCAGTGATATCATCTGTCTTCCTTCCTGGTAGGTTCTAGTTGCGTAGGCTTTCTCACCTCCATACTTTGCTGGATTAAGTGGCAGTCTTGAGGACATATTAATTACTTTTCCTTGAATGTGAGTAAAAACCTTACAAAAGTAATAAGGAAGCAAGAGTTCATTTCAGCTTGCTCTTTGAGAAAGGATGTAGTGCACACTGGCACAGCCATCATGGCAGCAGGAACGTGAGGTGCCGGTCACATCATGCTCACAGTCAGGAAGCCGGGAGAGGTGAATGTTGCTGTTCATCCGGCTTTCTCCTGTACTCAGTCCCAGACCTCAGTCCATAGGATGGTGCTGCCCTCTTACAGGCTTAGATTTTCCTTCCTGAGTGAAGCCTTTTGTGAATGTCTTACAGACTACCAGGATGAGTATTTTCATGGCAACTCTAAACCCTACAAAGTTGACAGTGGAGATGAACCACCACAAGGAGTAATTGCCTTGTAAGACTTGTCATTTTCTCTAGGAAATCTCTGAGAAGATGACAAAGTTCTGTGCAGTTATGCCCAGAAACCTTGGACTACATGAGGAGTAACTTAGTTGGGGAAGATGAGGTGGTGCTGAATATAACACTCATGATCTTCATTGCTGCTTGGCTGAATGCAGTTTGATTGTGTCCTCCGTTGTCAGTGTAGGGTGCTGGGTTCCTCCATGGTCAATGTGTTAGAGCCTTGATTCCCATGGTGCTGTTTTCCTCCGTGGTCAGTGTGTTAGAGCCTTGATTCCCATGGTGCTGGGTTCCTCCGTGGTCAGTGTGTTAGAGCCTTGATTCCCATGGTGCTGGGTTCCTCCGTGGTCAGTGTGTTAGAGCCTTGATTCCCATGGTGCTGGTGTCCTCCATGGTCATTGTATTAGAGCCTTGATTCCCATGGTGCTGGGTTCCTTCATGACCAATGTGTTAGAGCCTTGATTCCCATGGTGCTGGGTTCCTCCATGGTCAGTGTGTTAGAGCCTTGATTCCCATGGTGCTGGTGTCCTCCATGGCCAATGTGTTAGATCCTTGATTCCCATGGTGCTGGATTCCTCCATGGTTGTATGACAGTCTTGTTTCCCAGGGTGGTGACACTGGTGGGTGATGAGGACATGGGAAGTAGAACCTAGCAGGGTAGAGTCAGGGTCCAGGGTCTCACCTGTGGAATGGATGACCCTTGGTTCTGGTAAGAGGGTGTAGACCGGAACAGGTTAATACACACTTCAGAGTCTGCTGAGTGCTGTGAACAATTGGAGAAGAGCTGCAGTCCAGCTGCAGGCAGCACTCCAGCTACTGCTCAGTCCTTTGCAAGCACTAAAGCTTCTTAGTAGACAGAAGAGAATCTGTGTGAGGCAGGATAACAGATTTTCAGCACTGTGTTCTCACAAATGAACAAAAATCTCTGAAATCTGTGGCCAGGTCCATGACAAGGACTGGAGTGGCGAAGGGTGATGATGCCCCTGTGAGTGGTCTGATGACGTCATGAGAAACAGCAGTTAGTGGGGACACTAAAATAAGTGGATTGTATTTAGGAGAAGAAATGACATTTAGGGAAAAACAAATGAAGCGTGTGCGAGCTTTGGGGCAATGACAGAGCCTTCAGGCTGGGACTCACTGGGAGGGAGGTATCCGGCTGGTCCTCCTTGGTTTATAATAACCTCCATGTGGTGGGTGAGCATGCAAGGGAGGAGTGCAGGAAGTGACATCTTTGAAGGTGACAAGGGGAGCATCTGAAGCGATGATGTGTGTCCCAGGGCGAGCGGATGTGTGGGAAGGCGAGAAGCGCTGAGCTGTTTGTCCTTGGGGAATCCATCATCTGCTCAGAGCAAGGAAGTGGGCACAGCTGACAGCGGAGTAAGAAGCTGGAGGGTGGGAGGGTGGGAGTGTTGACTGGAACAGTTCTAGGACGAAGGGCTGAGCAGTGGCCAAGGCTTAAGAAGACCGAGAAGATGAGGCATTTGCCTAGAACTCTTGGGGAGAGCTATAGTCTGAACATCGTTGCCTCCAAGAACTTGTCTGCTTGTTTTGTTCCCCAAAATGATTGTGTGAAGGGGTTTTAGCAGGTGGCTGGATGGTGACAGTGGAGCCTCAAGGGTGGGGCTAGTGTCCCTAGAATAAAATCCCTCCAACTCACTGGGCCCTTGGGTCCAGTCAAAATAACTGAAGCTGCCATCCCAGAACCAGGAATTGGTTTCCTCCTGAGACCTGGAGTCTATTGATGATTCCCCAAGTGCTGGGAAAGGTAGCTTCCTGTTGCCCATAGACATGTAGCTCAGAGTGATTTTATTTGTTTGTTTGTTTGTTATTGCACATGCATGCGTGTGTGTGTGTGTGTGTGTGTGTGTGTGTGTGTGTGTGTGTGTGTGTGTGTATGTGTGTGTGCCATGAATGTGCAGGTATCCATCAGACCAGAAGAGGGTTTCCAATCCCTTGGAGCTGGAATTATAGGTGGGGGTGAGCTGCCAAGCGGGTGCTGGGAACTGAACTCAAGTCTTCTGCAAGAGCAGCAAGTGCTCTTAATGGCTAGGCCATCTCTAGCTCCTTATTTGATTACTTTTAGATTGATGTTAGTTGGCTGTTTTCAGTATAGATGGAAATACCGAATATACAGGAATCATCCATCTTTGATTGGCTGAGACTAGAAAAGATAGTTACTATGGTGATTTGAAAGAAAATGGCTCTCAAAGGAAGTGGCACTACTAAGGAGGAGTGACTTTGTTGGAAGAAGTGTGTCACGGTGGGGGCACGTTTTGAGGTTTCTTATGCTCAGCATACCATCCAGTGAGTCAGTTGACTTCCTGTTGCCTGCAAGATGTAGCACTCTCAACTCCAGCACCATGTCTGCTTGCATGCTGCCCATCATGATGATAATGGACTGAACCTCTGAAACTGTAAGCGAGCACCCCAATTAAATGTTTTCTTTATAAAGTCATGTGGTCATGGAGTCTCTTCACAGCAGTAAAAACCCACCTAAGACAGTACTCTACCAGGGTTCCCATGAGCACAAGTAGACTGGAATCAGAGCCTGGCTCAAAACAGATCTTCAGCCAATGCCAGCAGCTTGCAATGAGCAGGATTTTATAATTACTTCTTCTTTTGTTTGCATGGGGTTTTGTCTTTGTTTTGTTTTCTCAAGGATGCAATGGCTTCCTTTCTGTGTACCAGTCACCAGCTGCAGACCCCGTGAGAAAACATGATATTCTAAACCTCATCTTCTGTTCTTATGACCAATGTAAATATTCTTCTCTGGCCACCTAGACTCAAGTAAATGTAAAAGCCATGAACTGTGGGAGTCATCTGATTATTTCCCCCCATTTTAGATAATATGGTGCGTGCTCAGAATTTTGTCTTAATATTCATTCACAACAAATTTACCTTTAACAGAAAGGTTTGGTTTTGTAAAGCCAGATCTTCAGTGGAAGGATGTTTTCTTGACTTTTGTCTTTGGATACTTTCTGACTTTCCAGTTCTGTTTTGTCTCAAGGACCATGATTATCCTGCTGTGGTGTTTTGGGGTCTGTCATTTCATTTATTTCTACTTGCATGAGATTTTTCTTCTTCTTCATACTTGCTCTTCCAGCAGGCTTTCTGTGCATCATTTCATTCTTGGGAGTGTTTGTTATAACTTTGTCATTTTTAATTTTGGTCCCACTTGGGTTCTAAAACTCTTTGCTGTCTGTTGAATACTATTCTGTCAATTGTTTAGATTTTCATCTCTTATTTTAAAAGCATGACCCTGACTATTTTATGAGTTAAAAGATTCTACAGGGTTTCTGCTCACTTATTTCCATGCCACCAGTTTGATTTTTCTCCATCCTCAGGACGGAGCATCTCTGTATGTCCACACTACCTCCTTTTCTTGCTTCTGTGTCTACATTGACTTTGCAGTGGGGACATCTCTGTCCAGAGTGAGTACTGAAGGTTGGATTAGCACTTGACCTCTCTGTTCTTGAGTCTCAGTGTCAGGAGTAGTCACTTTAAACTCAAATGAAATAGGGTAGGGTGATGGATAAGATGGAGACCACAGACCTAGGTTCTATTCTCCCTTGTAAAATATTAAATTCCAGGAACAAAAGTTATTGAAACCACTTCACTGTAGGATTGGCAGAGACTCCTAGGCCATCACTTCAAGCACTCATGCCCACTTGAAGCAGGAAAGCACATACATGGCTTGAGATATGCACATGGTTTGGGATATGTACACATACCACCCCCCAACAATAAAACCTCAGACCCATGTATCAGGCTACATGAATACTCCTCTCTGATCAACGTAATAAACTTCTCCTTTCCTTGACAGTCATCAATCTTAGATTCTATTTGGTCTTAGTCTCCTTATGTCTAGATATGAGACTAGAAAGACTGATCTGACCTGAACTACTTTGGGGTGTATACACAGTAAGACAAAGCTGTGTCCTTCAATAATTCTTGTGAGGAGACTCTTCCATTTACCATATTATGCCTAGGCACAACTGGGCATGCTCATAATTAAAAATAGATGCATTATGGGAAAGGAATAGTTGTATGACTTAATGTCTAGAGAATCACCCAAACTACGTCCCTTACTCACCAACCCCTCCTCCCTTTATACCCCATTAAAAGAGAACCCAGGCTGTACTCTTGTTTATATCCTAAGTATAATCTGACTTTTCTATTGGTTTACTCTAAAAGTTTCCTCGCTGTGTGGGATTTTATGTCAACTCCTTGAACAAGATGCCAATATCTAGGTCAGACCTCGACCACCAGTAGCACACAGTAATGATCTCCTGTCAGAAAATATTCAGGTGTACCTCTTTCGCATCACTGAAGGTGAACACTGTCTGGGTGTTGTCTGTGGTTTGAAGTGCACCTGGGGTGTAGGAAGACAAACTCAGGATTGGAGTTGACAGCTAGCAGTCTAAATATCTTCTGCTTGTTCCTTTGGCCACTGCATTGCCACAGTGAATCACAGCATGATTTTCTTGGATCATTTTGTTGTTGTTGTTGTTGCTATAACGTAACACTGGAGGTTGGATACATCATAAAGAAAAGAAATTTATTCAGCTCACATTTTGGGAGACCTCAAGTCCAAGAGGTCAGTCAGTATCATTGGCTTGGCTCAGGGGAATGACCTCACAATGAATGATATCACCACATCATGAGATCACATGGTAAGATAGGAAGCCACAGATTCAGATGCCAGGTGTTTATTACATAATAACTGTTTTGAAGTAACTAATGGGGATCCCCAAAGAACCACATTAATTCCTTCTGAAGCACACCCATGTAAAACTCAGCTCTTCTGTGTGTGTGTATATATCTCCCTGTGCTGTATGAGTTTGTGTATGTGTGTGTAGGGGCCAGAGGTCAGTACTGGGTGCTTCCCTTTATCACCTGGTTTTTTTGAGACAGGTTCTTTTGCTGCATCCAGAGCTCATTGGTTGGCTGACTGGATGATCAGTAAGCTCCATGGATTCCCCCAACACCCCCCAGCACTCATATTATAGGTGTGTGCCACCATGCCCAGCTTTTTACTTGAGTGCTGGGGATTTAAACTCAAGTGCTTACACAGCAAATGTTTTACCCACTGAGCCTTCTTCTCAGTCTGTGAGGCCTCACCTATTAGAGACAGGGATCAAGATTCCAGCTAATGAGCTTTTGTGGAGCACAAAAGTACCTCCAAACACAGCATCTTCTCCCTGCTGTGATAATTTGCTGTTGGACTTGGCTGCTCTGCTGTCTTTTCTATGATAGACTTTTCTCTTGTGAGTGACGACGATCTTGTTTGCTTTTGTCATGGCTGTGACAAAGTCTTGACAAAGCAACTTAAAGCAGGAAGGGGCCTCCGGTCCCCAGACCTTAGCACAACTGACTCCAGGATGGAAGTGCCATTCAGGCTGTAACACTCAGCACGTAGACAGCACCACCAGCCAAAACAAAAGCAAAGACCCAATCCATCAAAGTCCATAGTTCTGCAAGTCTCTAAATGGACCAGCCTTGCTTTTTGGCTTCTATAGTTCTGGCTAACTGTTCTTGTTAACTGGAATATGTCAACCCAGGACATGGTTTTTGTGCTTAAATGTCCACCCCTCTCTCACCCTGAGAAAGGCTCTGGGCTACACTGGGGTTCTGAACACTCAGTGTAGTTGCCTGTGTCTAGTAAAGACTTCCTATTGGCTAAAATCCATGTCTGAGCAGTCTTCTCTGGTGAATACCCCACAGCATTTTTGGAGGTCTCGCTGAGATCCCAGAGACCAGACCTTGAGACACCACTGATCCAGTGAGATGTCACTAGATTCCCCATGTCTGTTCAGGTATATAAATGTGTGGTGACCACCCCTGGTTGTCTTTTCTGCCCCTGTGTGTGTGTGTGTGTGTGTGTGTGTGTGTGTGTGTGTGTGTGTGTATGCGTGCACGTCTGTATGTCTTCCTTTGTGTGTCTGTTCATTCTCTTTTTTTGTATTGATAAGTGGCTTTCTGTCATGTGAGAACCCCCTGGCTTATGGCCTGTGCCCCTTCCTGTTGGGGACCTGAATCCTTTTGTCTATGCCAGATTGTCTACAGAACCTCCCTCCAAAAAAAATCCTCGCCCTGTTCCACTCTGGGAGCAGGAGCATTTGCTTATTTTGTTGTTGCTTGACTCCTGCTCATGGTCAGGGTTGGTCCCTGGGGGTTGGGAGGGGCCAGACCTCTCGTCCAGAGCCCCCTGCCTGGAATACGCACAGGGAGGGGGGAAATAATTCCCCAAGGTGAGTATTCCCTCTACTCTGTATCTGCTCTAAGCAGCTCTGGGGAAGGGGGAAAATTCTCCTGGGCTGAGCCCAATGGAAAAGAGGAAGTTCCATTCCTTTCTTTTTCACAATTTATGTCTTCTTTTAAACCAATGATGCCATATAATTGGAAAACTCAAAACCCACCATTCTCTGAAAAAATTTTTTAAAAATCCATCGCTGGGTTGGTAAAGAAGAAATGGGCAGCTCAAACCCACAGGTTGGTGGAGGGCACCAGAGGGCAAGATCATTCTCCCAGAGACAACTGGCAGAACTCTCATAACTGACCTTCACCAGCTACTCATCTGGGGTCCACAAAACTTTCTGATTTGCTCAGACCAAGGTATGTTATACCTAGACTAAACATGCTAGTGTGGGATGTCTCAACCAGATGCCAGGTTTGTGCTTAAGTCACCCTAACCAGACAGCCCTTACCCAGAAGGGGTCCAAATAAGAGGCTAACACCTTAGTGAAATCTTGGAAAACTGACTTCACTGAGATTTGGCCTTTATCAAGAGGATAAAAGTACTTGCTAGTTTTTAAATATACCTTTTCAGGGCAGATAGAAGTGTTTCCCACCCAGACTGAAACTGCTCAAATAGTAACTAAAAAGCTCCTCCAGGAACTGGTTCTCTGATTTAGTCTCCCCCTAGCAACGGGGTCTGGCTTTTACCTGGCTTTCCCAGCTAAAACCTGTCAGCTACAGCTTTCAACCTAGCTTAAAGACTTCACTGTGCATATAGACCTCAGAGTTCTGGCCAGGTAAAACTAATAAATAAAGCATTAAGAGAAACTCTAACAAAACTCTCGTTAAAGTCTAGTAAAGGATGGGTAGTTTTCCCTCCTTTGCTTTGGGCTCGCTGCACCCCATACAGGAAGGAATCTGTGCCCACGAGATTATGCTCGAAAGACCTTCCCCATTGCTTCCCAGGCTCAGAGATCAGCAGTTGGCAAAATGCTAACCATTCCCTTCTCAAGTCACTGTAGGCCCTTCAATCCTCCATACAGACTATTCATTGGACAATCTGAGAGACCCAGCCAACCTCTGAGTCCACCACCAGCTTCCCCTTGTTCAAGCCCAGTGACACCATCTGAGTCAAGCGGGGAAACAAAGGGATGCTGGAACCAACTTGGAAAGGCCCCTCTACTCCTGTGGCTATAAAGGTAGCTGGCATTACACCATGGTCCACCACAGCCAGGCAAGAAAGCAGGATCCACGGACACACTGCCGCCAAACGGACTGTCTCTGGACTACGAACCTGTTGAAATTAAGGTTTCATCGGGCCTCAGGCCCTTCCTCTTCCTGCCTCTCCACTGCCTTCTCAGTCTTGTGTTTTGTACTATGGTTATGTACACAGGGTCATGATCCAACCCCTACTGCTCTCAGGTCTGGACTGGAAAGTGAGAAAGACAGATAAAGAGAAGAGATTACTAGTGTTACTACAGACCAGCAACCCAGAGTCATCTTTACCTTTATTCACTGATGCCGAGGAGAAAGGAAAGATGTGGGAGTTATCTTTTGAGATTGGAATACAGAATTTAAAATTCCATGCATGCATACGTCTGGGCCTCCTAGTTGCCAGGAACAGGGGGAGTTTCCATTGCAAAACTGAGGCTTGCTGAAAAATTCCTTTAAAAGATTCTGGCTTTTAGGAAACAGGGAGAATCAGGCTCTATGGCACAGGAAGGGACCCTGTGGAAAGAGCTAATTGCTCCCAGGCAGACATTAGCCAGAACTGCTGGTTATGCTTAGACTCCTGGCCCCTGTACTACACAGGGCTAAGAACCAACCAGACTGTCAGCCCATTGACTGACAAAACTCATTGTGACTGGGGGCAGCCCAAGCTAACATGAGAGGATTACAAGGGGCTGGAACTTGTCTAATATCCAAAACCTTTAACCTAGGTGCTTCCCTTTATTCTGATGCTACTATTCTGCTGTATGGGTTAATTCATCTGTGTAACAGTAATATTACCGAGACCCTGAGAATACTTGGTGGCATATACTAATGTCTTAATTAAATGTGCCTCTTTTGATGATTTCCAAAATAAGTAGACCAGTTGACCAGGAAGCTAGAGACATTAAATATTTCTTTTCTGAGTTAAAACAAGCTAGATTCTCTTGCAAAAATGGTCCTACAAAATTGGAGAGGCTTTAATTTACTTCTCATGAAGCAAAGGGGACTATGTGTGACTTTGGGGAAAACCTGTTGTTTCTATGCTAATTATTCAGGAGTAATTAGAGAAAAATCTTGTCATGGCTGGGGAAATCCTCAAAAAGAGAAAGAGACAAAAATATAATTAAGATAAATGATACCAATCTCTGTTCTCTTGGTCCCCCTGGCCAACTCCTCTGCTATAAGCATTGGCTGGGCCTTTAATTCTCTTCAGATTGGATTAATGGCAGGGCCCTGCATCTTAAACTATATGGCCAATTATGTATCAGTTCAGTAAAATTAATGGTCCTTAGAACTGGCTACACCTCTTTAAAACAGAATGAGTCCATGATTTGACTTATTCACTAAGACTAGTGGGGAATGTAACAGGGCCCCAGACCTTAGCACAACTGACTCCATGATGGAAGTGCCATTTGGGCATCACAGTCCATAGTTCTGGGAAAGCTTCTAAATGTACCAGCCTTGCTGTTTGGCTTCTGTAGTTCTGCTTTTGGCTAACTGTTCTTGTTCACTGAAGTATGTCAACACAGGATGTGATTTTTGTGCTTAAAAGCTCACATTGAGAAAGGCTCGGGGCTACCCTGGGATCCTAAACACCCAGGTGCAGTCTCCTGTGGCTAATAACGACTTTCTATTGGCTAAAATCCATGTCTGAGCAGTCTTCTCTGGTGAATTCCCCACATCAGGAGGTGTGTTTTGGCTCAAGTTCAAGGGTACAGTCCATCATGGCAGGGAGGCCCGGCAGCAGGGACTTGAAGTAGCTGGTCACACTGAATCCTCAGCCGGAGAGCAGAGAGAGATGGATGCGGGTACTCAGCTCAATTCTTCCTCTCAAGAAGCTGGGCTTTGGTCACTCAGGAGCAGCAGGCTCGGCGTGGTTCTGTCTCAGAAAACTTAACTGGTCTCACCCAGAATGAGTGCCCAGATGTGTGCGGATGTGGAGGCCAGCAGTTGATGTCATAATTTTTCCTCAATTTTTTTCCACCTGGCTTCTCAGGTAGACATGGTAGTATACACCTGTAGTTCCAGCTATTGGGCGTTAGAGCAACAAGAGACCCTGTCTCAAAATAAATAAATACATTAAGGAGAGAGAGAGAGAGAGAGAGAGAGAGAGAGAGAGAGAGAGAGAGAGAGAGAGAGAGAGATGCACCTGGAGATCACTGGTTGGTCAGTGAGCCCTAGAGAGCTGCCATCTCCCCTCCAGCTCCGCTCCAGATTACCAGCATCCAGCCCTACCCACCTCTTTAGCGTGGGCCCTGAGTGAGAGAAGGCTGGTCCTCACGCCGGCTCAGCAGGCGCTTCTTTCTCTAGCTCCTTTACAAATAAACACTTTGCATGCACCATTATGTTAAACTTTGCTACATACATTTTTAAAGCCTTTTTGGCCAAAATAATTGGACATATTTGGGAGCACAGCATGACAGATGCCTGTGTGTATTACTCATGACTGGGGCACATGTCACCTCAAATACTTATCAATCCTTCATGCATGCTCTGCATTTTACTCTTTTTTGTTATGAGTATTACTTTTTTCTCACCCTTTTTGTTAACTTTCTTTCCTCTTTCTAAGGGAGCAGATTTAATTTTCTGTAACTAGGTTTCTTTACAACTTGGGAATGAACAGTGAGTAAAGAGTAAATTGAAAACACTGTTCAGCAAAAATAATTTTGTTTAATAATCCTCCTCTAAGAAAAATTCAAGCTGATTTCTTGAGAATGCTCTAAAAACTAGTGTCTGCTTTGTATCTGGAACCTCTCTCTCTCTCCCTCTCTCTCCTTCTCTGTCTCTCTGTCTCTCTGACTCTCTCTCTCTCTCTCTCTCTCTCTCTCTCTCTCTCTCTCTCTCTCTCTCTCTCTGTATGTCTGTATGTCTGTATTTTTGTTTCTGTGTGTGAGAGAGTGATTTTGTGTGTGTGACTTTATGTGTGCACATCTTTGTGTGTGATTTTGTTTGTATGTGTGTCTGTGTGTACGTAACTGTGTGTATGACTCTGTGTGTGTGTGTGTGTGTGTGTGTGTGTGTGTGTGTGTGTACACATATACAGAGGTCAACCTGGGCTGTGGTTCTTCAGGAGTCTTCTGTCTTGATCTGGCTTTTCATTGTTGCTGTCTTGATTGGTTTGGTGGGTTGCTGTTGTTCAGACAAGCGCTCTCACGGGGATCTGGGCATCACTGATTTGTCTAGATTGGTTGACACGTGACACCCCAGGGATCTGCCTGTCTCCACCTCCCCGGTGCTGGAATTACAAGCATGTGCCACCACCCTCATCCATTTTACATGCATGCTGGAAATTATCCTTATACATAAACACTTTACCAATTAAGCTATTTTCCCAGCCCTATGTGACTTTGATTTTATTTCCCTGGTGACTGCTGTTGAATGCCTGGTCTTGTATTTAGTGGCCATTTGGAGATCATGCTTCATGAAGAACCTGTTGATGACTCGGGCTCACTTTAGACTGTGTTGTAATCTTGTTGATGATTTTAAAAATATGTGTAAACATTACTCTTTTTTTCCATACACACTGCAAATCAATATAGAGTGGATAAACAATGTATTTGCAAATGTCTCTTCTACAGCACACCATTTGTCTTTGGTAATTGTTCATATAATTTTTGATAAATAGAAGTTTGAGCTAAATGATTACTTAGTTTGCCCTTTCCGTCAAGCTTAACGTGTTTCATTCAGTCTGAGAAACACTTTACTGTAAGTGCCTACGCTGTTTTCTAGACATTGTTAATTCCGTTCTCACATTCGGATCTATAAGCCAGAGAGTTAACTTTCGTGAATCCTTCAGGGTGGTGTGGCAATTTTCACTTTCCCATTGTCTTGGCTGGTTTTGTGTGTCAAGTTGACACAAGCTAAAGTCATCAGAGGAAGGAGCCTCAGTTGAGGAAATGCCCTGATGAGATTTGTCTATAAGGCATTTTCTCATTTAGTGATCAACAGGGTAGAGTCCAGCTCATGGTAGGTGGTGCCATCCCTGGGCTGGTGGTCCTGGGTTTTATAAGAAGGTGGGCTGAGCAAGACATGGGAAGCAAGCCAGTAAGCAGCTTCCCTTCATGACCCTGCATCAGCTCCTGCCTCCAAGATCCTGTCCTGTTTGAGTTCCTGTCCTGACTTCCTTCAGTGATGAACAGCAAGGCTGAAGTGTAAGCCAAATAAACCCTTTCCTCCCCAAATTGCTTTTTGGTCATGGTGTTTTGTTTCAGCATTAGAAACCCTAACTAAGACACTCATATAATTTACTAGTGTTGTTCAATGTAAAGAACCACAACTCAGTGTGTCTCATGGTGCCTCTCTGCCAAAATTTAAGTGGCATTTGTTGAGGATTTTCTGTTGTGTCCCCTTGGACATGTGTCTGTCTTATGCCAACACCAGATCCACATGACTTTTAAGTCATGTGCCTTGTCAAAAGACAAAACTACAATAAATTGAGTCTGAAGATGTCCTAGGGTCTTATTGGCATTTCCAGCATGGAGAAGTGGGAAGGAATGAATCTATTCCATGTCATATGGCTCTGTGTTTTACATTTGTTATCTCCTTTCCTTTATTTCTAAGCTTTTGTCCAGGTATCTAGCCACATGCTCTGTGCTCCCCACTTTCACCCCTGCTCCAATCTGCTCCATTACACAGCTTCACTTCCACTTTCATGTTTTATAGACATATATGATTGTATGTGACTGTATGTAATGTCACAAATAAGAGAAAATACATGATATTTGCCTGAACCTGCTTTAATTCCCTTGATCTGATTATCTCCAGCTGCATCCACTTTTTTGTGACTGACATGGCTTCATTTTTGATAGGCAAGGAGAATTCCACTGTGTACACATGGTACACTTTTCCTCTCCTAGCATGACTCTTACCATGACGAGTGCTTCAGCAAACATGGGTGTGCAGGTACCTCTGAGGTATGTTGACTCAAGGGACTCTGATTTAAATATATGTAAATTGTCTAGGGCTAGGATGCAGCTCAATGGTAGAGCCCTTCCTGATATGTACTAGATACCAGATTTGATATCTAGGGAACAAAAATAAGGTCTCAGGCATCAAAGGCTGAGGATGTCCAACCTGAAAGGCCCAGAGCCAGACAAGCTCCAGATAAGATGTTTCCAGGTTTTAGGATATTTGCATATGAGATATTTTGGGACTGACACTTGAGTCTAGAGCTGAAAGCTGTCTATGTAGCATGTACTTTACATATATGCCATGAGGTAATTTATAAACTGTGTTTCCTCATTCTGTACGTGAGACAGTTTTACACATGAGGTCAGGAGTGGAATTTTCCACTTGGGGGTACCAAGACCAAAGCTCAAGGAGTTTTGGATTTTGAATCATTTCAGATTCTGGACTTTTGAAATGCTTAACTTGTAGCCTAATCAGATTTTTCTTGTTCTTTTGCCACAGCCAGTGTTCAGGTCTTGCTTGTCTGGTAGCCTGCTGGAGGAAGACCTGCGTTGAGCACGCTCTGTGCTAAGGTATGCAGTCTTCAAACAGGTGAGTATGCAGGGAGAGGTACAGAATCACTAGAAGCTGAGGCCTCACGGGGGTCTATTTTTGAGTCTAAGTCTATTTTTGAGTATGTTAGTGTCAGCTTCAGAGAGGAGAGACGCCGTCACAATGAAAGACAGATATAGAAGTAACAACAAAGATGGCTAGTAATAGAAACTCTTATGAAGGCAAAAGGAACAAAGGATCCTTTGAAAGAGATTATTCTAGAACAATTCACCCCAATGTATGAGACCTGGCCCCAGGAACCACTAACTGAAAACCAGGATTATGGTGTGGTTTATTTGGGACTTACTGACCCTGACCAGTAACAAGGCCAGGTGAGTCCCCATGACTTGAGCCAGGAATAGGGGCTTCTGGGACAATCAGGGCAAAGGCGACTGCATGGGAGCTGATGTACTGGTTCATCCCGAGTTAACAAGAAGGACCTCAGGCAGTTTCTGGAACTTAGGAGCCTGGTTGGATTGTAAAATTCTGCGAACAACTCTGATGGTTTTGTCTATTCACAGTTTGCTGGGGAACCACGCAGGGACAGTCATGGGGGCTACACTCAAGATGGCCATCATCATGTCCATTTGGATCCCTGCCAGGATCTAAAAGCAGAGGGTTCTGCCTATGTAGGAGCCATTGTGTGCCGGCTACAGAAGGGACACTCTCTACCCCAGGTCACCATCTCCCCAGCATGTCTTTCCTAGACTTAAGGATTTCAGATCTATAAGCTCCAATAGCTAGGGCTTCGGCTGTTGACTCCAGGGCACATTTTCATTTGTGTCTGCATTTTTGCTAGTAGGGAGAATTTCTTCTGAAGGGTTAAATAGCTTCGTTTCTTTGCTGTGATATGGAGTTTTTGTGTGTGTGAAAGTGTGTCTGTGTCTACATGTGTGTATGTCAGTGCATGCAGATACATGCATGTGTACCTGTGTGCCTCTTTCTGTAAATGAATGCAGAGGTCAGAGGTCAACCTTGGGTCTTGTCTCTAGGGCACTTTCCACCTGGTTTTAAATTTATTAGTTCTCGTGTGTGTGTGTGTGTGTGTGTATGTGTGTGTGTGTATGAGAGAGAGAGAGATTTGTATAAGTATGATTGTGATTGTGTGTGTGTGTGTGTGTGTGTGTGTGTGTGTGTGTGTGTGTGTGTGTAGGCACATATGTGTCACAGTATGGTGGTCTGGATGAGAATGACCACCATAAGCTCAAAGGTTTGAATGCTTGGTCACCAGCGAGTGATACTATTTGAAAGGATTAGGAAGTGTGACCTTGTTGGAGGAAGTGTGTCACTGGGTTGGACTTTGAGGTTTCAAAAGCTCAAGCCAGGCCCAGTTTCTGTCCCTGCTGCCTATGGATCCAGATGTAGAATCAACTCTCAGCTCCTTCTCCAGCACCATGTCTTCCTCCATGGTGCCTCCATGCTCCCTGCCATGGTGAAATGGACTAAATCTCTGAAACTGTAAGCAAGCCCCAATTAAATGTTTTCCTTTATAAGAGTTGCCTTGGTCAGGTGTCTCTTCGCAGCAATAGAACACTGATGAAGACACACAGTGGGCATGTGGTCAGGACTCAGTTCTCTCCCTTCACTGTGAGTTCTGGGGATCAAACTCAGTTGTTCAATGCTTTTACCTCTGAGCCATTTCACTGGCTCAACCTTGGTTTTCTAAACAGGGTCTTCACTATCCTGGAGCTCACTCACCAGCATGGGCTAGCTGGCCAATAAGCCCTGGGAACCAGCCAGTCTCTACCTCCTCAGCACTGAGACTGCAAATATACATCATAACACAAGCTTTTTACATCGGTTCAGGGGACCAAACCCAGGTCCTCATGCTTCCATGGCGTGATGTTGATTCTTGGTTGTCAATTTGACTGCATTCGGAACCAACTAAAAATGCAAGCTGCTGGGCACACCTGTGAGGGATTTTTAGCTTATTGGGTCATTTGAAGTCAAAAGAACCACCTAAAATCTGGGCCATACCTTCTTGGGGCAGCCTATATAAAGAGAGAAGAAGAAATTTGCTCTCTGCCTGTATGGCCTCATTCTTGCTAGCAAGTTTCTTTCTTAACCAGCATTAGAGCCTACTTCTTTGAAATTCCAACAGAGATTCTTAGACTTTCTTCAGGAGACAGCCACCGTTAGATGAGCTAAACCACAGCCTGTAAGCTACTCTAATAAACTGTGTGTGTGTGTGTGTGTGTGTGTGTGTGTGTGTGTATGCATTAGTGAAGGTACTCTAGAGGAATAGAACTTGTAGGGTGAATATATATATATATATATATATATATATATATATATATATATATCTTAGTTACTGTTCTATTGCTGTGAAGAGACAGCATGAACACGGCAACTCTTTTTTTTTTTATTAATTTATTTTGCAATACAATTCAGTTCTACATATCAGCCACGGATTCCCTTGTTCTCCCCTCTCCCGTCCCCCTCACCTTCCCCCCAACCCCCCCCCCCATTCCCATCTCCTCCAGGGCAAAGCCTTCCCCACAGACTGAGGTCAACTTGGTAGACTCAGTCCAGGTAGGTCTAGTCCCCTCCTCCCAGGCCGAGCCAAACAATCCTGCATAGGCCCCAGGTTTCAAACAGCCAACTCATGCAATGAACACAAGATCTGGTCCCACTGCCTGGATGCCTCCCAAACAGATCAAGGAAATCAACTGTCTCATCCATTCAGAGGGCCTGATCCAGTGGGGACCCCTCAGCCATTGGTTCATAGTTCATGTGTTTCCATTCATTTGGCTATTTGTCCCTGTGCTTTATCCAACCTTGGTCTCAACAATTCTTGCTCATATAAACCCTCCTCATTCTCGCTAATTGGACTCCCAGAGATCCACCCAGGGCCTAGTCATGGATCTCTGCATCCAGATCCCTCAGTAGTTGGATGAGGTTTCTAGCACAACAATTAGGGTGTTTGGCCATCCCATCACCAGAGTAGGTCAGTTCGGGCTGTCTCTCGACCACTGCCAGCAGTCTGTTGTGTGGGTATCTTTGTGGATTTCTGTGGGCCTCTCTAGCACTTTGCTTCTTCCTATTCTCATGTGGTCTTCATTTACCATGGTCTCCTATTCCTTGTTCTCCCTCTCTGTTGTTGATCCAGCTGGGATCTCCCGCTCCCCCAAGCTCTCTTTCCCTCGACCCTCGCCTTTCATTACCCCCACTCATGTCCAGGCTGTTCATGTAGATCTCATTTCATTTCTCTGTCATTGGGTGATCCCTGTGTCTTTCTTGGGGTCCTGTTTTCCAGGTAGCCTCCCTGGTGATGTGAGTAGCAGACAAGTCATCCTTGTTTCATGTCTAGTATCCTGCTATGAGTGAGTACATACCATGTTTGTCTTTCTGAGTCTGGGTTACCTCACTCAGGATGATTTTTTCTAGATCCATCCATTTGTCTGCAAACCTCATGATGCCATTGTTTTTCTCTGCTGAGTAGTATTCCATTGTGTATATGTACCACATTTTGTTTATCCATTCTTCAGTTGAAGGGCATCTGGGTTGTTTCCATGTTCTGGCTATTACAAACAATGCTGATATGAACATAACTGAACAAGTGCTCTTATGGTGTGGTTGAGCATTTCTTGGGTATATGCCCAAGAGTGGTATAGCTGGATCTTGGGGGAGATTGATTCCCAATTTTCTAAGAAAGCGCCATATTGATTTCCAAAGTGGTTGTACAAGCTTGCATTCCCACCAGCAGTGGAGGAGAGTTCCCCTAGCTCCACATCCTCTCCAGCATAAGGTGTCTTCAGTGTTTTTGATCTTAGCCATTCTGACAGGCGTAAGGTGGTATCTCAGAGTTGTTTTGATTTGCATTTCCCTGATGAGTAGGGATGTTGAGCAGTTCCTTAAATGTCTTTCGGCCATTTGAGTTTCCTCTGTTGAGAATTCTCTGTTTAGTTCTATAGCCCATTTCTTAATTGGACTGTTGGGCATTTTGATGTCTAATTTCTTGAATTCCTTATATATTCTGGATATCAGTCCTCTGTCAGATGTGGGGTTGGTGAAGATCTTTTCCCATTCTGTAGGCTGTCGCTTTGCCTTGTTGACCGTATCCTTTGCTCTACAAAAGCTTCTCAGTTTCAAGAGGTCCCATTGATTGATTGTTTGTCTCAGAGTCTGGAACACGGCAACTCTTATAAAAGAAAGTGCCAGGGTCGAGCCTCGGCTCAGGTTCAGGTCCTGAGATGGGGAAGGGGCATTGGTGCAAAGAAAAACTCTGACCACCAGGTGGCTTGCACTCAAGTGTCCCAAACAGCTCAAGCTGTCTTTATTTATACTCTAACAGAGTTTTTTTTATACCAGGCTTACATGAACAGTTTCATTATTGGCTCCTGTTTTTTACTTTTAAGAAATACATTGTAATAAAAGCCCACATTGTTCCTCTTTATGCGTCCCCAAATACGCTTTCCCACCCCCTACATAACCTTATTCTAGACATAGAGATCAGCATTTTTGCCAGCTTAACTAAATATCAGGCCAGAAACATCCTGCTCCACAGCACTTATGTCAGCTGGCAGCTACTTGTGGTTACAGAGTTAAAAAGTAATAGAGATGGGAACAATGTTTAAAGGACTCCAATATCCAAGCCCAAACAATTCTTTCGTGTCTGCAAGATATGCTTTTATCCAGTTCCTTTTTCTGCAAGAAGGTCCCATGTCTCAGTCTCTCTGTAAAAGGCAGACTTTGATAAGGCACTCTTTTCTCATTCCACTATACCATACTTCTTCCACCAATATAAGCTCCTGTGTATGGTAAAGATGGATCTCTCCATCCCATACTTTACATTGCATTATTTCCCATTGGATCACACTTGATCCAGTCATTGATTCAATATGCTTGGTGTCCAGGGAACTTACTCTCAACAGTTGACACAATGTGTACTCCTGAGGCTTTTTCCCTATTCTGTGTATGCATGCCTTACTCTCCTTTCCAGAACTGTGAGACATAGTTAATGTTCCAAGTGTTGTTTTCTCATATGTACCTAACTGTCTCTATTGAGTCAGAAAAGTTCCCAGACTTAGGTGTTGTAGTTAGTAATTCCAGAAAAGATTTTTAAGAAACATTAGTCCCCTGCTGAATCTTAGGGGAAAACATTCGAGAAAGAACAGAATTTCAAGGGAAAATTATAACTGTTACATGTGTGACTGACAAAGTAAAACTAAAAACCACCCAAAGAATCAACAATATGAGAGAGAAAAGAGCCTGCAAGCTACACGAATTTTGCAAATTCCTTCACTGTCCCGTGGACCACTGGTCCTTGCCAAGTGAGAGTCCATTTCCACAGATGCCTTGCCCCAAGGAAACCACTACCACCACCACCACCCCCCGCCCCAGACTAGACTTACAGCTCCTGACAAGAAAGCGTTTAATTGAGGCTGGCTTACATTTTCAGAGGCTTAGTTCATTATCATCATGGTAGGCAGCATTTCAGCAGGCAGGCATAGTGTTGGAGAAGCAGCTCAAAGTTCTACATCCTGATCTGCAAACAGATATATATATATATATATATATATATATATATATATATATATATATATATATATATATAGAGAGAGAGAGAGAGAGAGAGAGAGAGAGAGAGAGAGAGAGAGAGAGAGACTCTGGGTCTCCCATGGGCTTTTGAAACCTCAAACCTACCACCCCCACCAACAAGACCACGCCTTCTAATTTTTCTAATCCTTTTTGACAGTTCCACTCCCTGGGTACTGAGCATTCAAATATATGAGCCTATGGGAGCCATTTTTATTCAAACTGCCACATACGGAAAGGGACTTTAGTAGAATGACTTCCAGGCTGTGGTCCAGGTCATCCAACTCTGGCTGTCTATGAATGGAAGGGCCAGGGATCCAGTTGTGTTCAATGTACAAGGCCAGATGTCCCAGACCAGCTTCAGTATATGCTGGAATCCCAAAGACGTAGGCTCTACTGCCAGTGAAGGGATGGACTTGCCAGCAAGAGCGAGCAGCTGAAGACAGGTAGCTTCCTTCTTCCATGTCCTTTAGATGAGCTGCCAGCAAAAGGTGTAGTTCAGGTTAAAGGTGGACCTTCCCATCTCAAAAGATCTGGATTAAAGGTGTATCTTCCCACCTCAAAGATCTGGATCAAATGATTTAATTAAGAAAAACATCTCTCACAGGAGTTCCCAGCTGCTTGTTTTTTGGCTAATTCCTGTTGTAGCCAAGTTCATAACCAAGAACAGCCACTACAATATTCATTCCGTCGGTTCTGTTCCTCCAGAGAGCCCTGACTAACACACATGGTGAGCACTTTAGCGGCTCAGCCATCTTCCCTAACCCCAGGGTTCACTTTTCTAAGTCTAGATAGATAAACAAAAAGAAAAAAAAACAGAGCGTGGAGGCTTTGTACCTTCACATGAATGGTTCTACAATGCCCATTGGTGCTCAGCCTCCCAGATTTAGCCAACATGGTGGTGCTGAACTAAGTCAGCTCTCCCTGAGCTATGGTGCTGGACTAAGTCAGCACTGCCTGAGCTATGGTGCTGGACTTAGTCAACACTGCCTGGACTGTGGTGCTGGACTAAGTCAGCACTGCCTAAGCTATGATACTGGACTTAGTCAACACTATGAGCTCCCAGGAAACTGAACAATTGGCTGTTAACTTTCCAGCTCCTTATTGCTCTCCTGTGGTCCAGTAACCAGTCTGAAGCAGCCTGGGAGTACAAGACCCACTCTGGGGGGCTCATCTCAGTGCTCACTGTGAAGGGCGAGGCAATGGCCCCTGGGTGGAGAAGGCTGAAGTCCAGAGAATGGTGCATACTGGGTGGGACTGGACTCTGTAGCTCATGTGTTGTCTGATTTATTCTCTCCAGGTTTTGCACAAATGGTAAGTAGCAATTTCAAACTCTCTCATGACGGTTTTATGGTAAGTATATGCTTCCCATGCACAAGACGGCAACGGTCACAACTGGTTTGTTTTCCTGGACAAGGGATTCACTGTTGCAGAGGAAATTAGCTGAAGCTCCTATCTCAGGGGATGCAGGGCTGGAGCCAGGGCTTGGGCCTCTGTGAATGCCCAAGATGTTTTTATAGAAATCCTCTTGCTGCTTTTCAAAGGCTGTTTTTGCCTCTTTTGTAAGAAAGGTTTCATTTCTTAGGAACTAAGTTACAAGACTGACACCATGTTAGAGGTACCATTCTGATGTTAACACCTGGCACATAGGCCTCAATGCCTGCCAAAACAAAAACAAAGTCCTACTCCATAGTTCTCGGAAAGTCCCTAGTAAAAAGTCCCCAACTGTACTGACCTCGGCTCCCAGTTTCTGTAGTTCTGCTTCTGGCTAACTGAAATGTGACAACCAAAATGTGGATTTTGTGCATGAAAATCAAAGAGCTGTAAGGCTCAGGGCTGTGCGATTTGGGCAATTGCGCACGCAGCTGACAGCTAGCAATAAAGACTTTCCTTTCGGCTTTAAGAGTGTCCATGTGGTGGTCTCTTGTGGGCTTACCTCACAACAACGTGTGCTGGCCCTTATTGCAATGAAAATTTCCTAGCAAGCAGCTGACCTACTTCTAGAGGAAGCACTTGTTATGTAACACAAATTCCTGAAAGGCACCGGAGGGGGGGGGGGGGGATCTGCAGCTCCTGGAAGAGTTCTGCTGATTGCTGAGGCAGCCAGAAGGAGAGCTAAAATGTTGCTCCCACTTGAACTAAAAGATGCATGTGATTTATGTGCAAGCCAGGATAGCTGTCCTCGGCAGGCTTTTCTGAGTGCCCCTTGAGGACCCTGTGGGAGAAGTCAGTCTTAAAAGGCTCCTTGCTGAAGTACTAACAGGCCCAAGTATTGGAACCATGACTGGTCCTGCTGAACACAGGCTTAGGGGAGAATGGACCCTCATAACCAAACTGTGGCTCTTCTGGGATAAACTGGGCAGTGGGTACCCCGCCCTTAAGTCCCCTGCCCTCCCTTCTAGCCCTCAGTTCCTGCTGTCTCATCTGGTAGGTTGATTCTCCTCACATGCCCTTAGCTCTGGGACCAGGAGCTTATATTGTCTTCAAACAAAACAGAGCAGGTGCCTGTCCCTGCTGGGTGTCGGATTCTCCACTGGGCAAGGAACTGATGAAGCCCAAAGATGTTCCTTCCTGAATACACACTCCTCAGGCCACCTGAACAGGTACCTGGGACCCAAGATATTCTATGCAAAATTCAGGCAGCTCTCACTTCCTGCCTCTATAAAATCTTCCTCCTTTGCCAAAGGACTCCGGTTGCCCCAGGGTGCTCTGGGGCTCAGCAGGGCACAGACAAGCTTAATTAACTATTATTAGTTAGCAGGATTGCTTGGGGAACCCAGAAGCCCTGGTGCAGTGAGACTGGTCTCTGAGTGACCTGCTGGGCATGAGGAGGCTCAGACCATTAGGCTGCAGCAAGCAGTGATTACAACCTCTTCCCAGTCATCCTCCTGCCTTCTCCTGTTTCAGACTTTCTACCTGGGCTGCGTCTCCAAAACAACTTAGGAAACCTTCAGCAACGTCTTTAAAATAGCACTTCTGACAGTGATAAGAATCAAAAACCAAGCATGTGCTGTTCTCAGAGCTTGTGTTTAACTGCAGAAGTCACACCCTGAAGGCGCGTAAGAATGAAGACATGTAAGACATGAAAATCGCCTGTAACTGTGCTGGTCTAGGTCAGTCTCACATCCATGAGAGTTTTTAATGGCTTCACAAAACCATAAATGTGTGTGCACATGTACACATTCATAACTAAACTCTATATTAGTCAAGATTCTCTAAAGAAACAGAACTGATAGAATGAATGCGTTGTAAAGGGTTTTATTAAATTGACTTACATGATAGAGTTTGGAGAGTCCAAAAATGGCTGTCTGCACATTGGAGAAGCTTAGGAACTAGAGCTACTCAGAAGGCCCAGTCTGGTGCTGAAGGCCTGGAGCATTCCTGGAGAGCCACTGGCCATCTGTCTATGATGGAAGGCTGAAGAACTGTGTTCTGATATCAATGAAGGAATAGAGCAGCTGTGGAGGCAGCAACAAGGTAGAGGAATTTACACACGGAGTAGGTGAAGTAGGTGAACTTGCTTGTGAGACTCGATGGCAGTGTTTTGCCACAGATCTCCTTATATCGGGGCTTCCACCAAAAGATGCCACCCACACTTAGTGTAAGTGTTCCTACTTTAGAGACCCTGATCAAAACAATCCTTCACAGGTGTGCCCAGTAACTGTGTCCCCAGTCTAGATCTGTCTAGATCTCATCAAAGTAACAACCAAGACTAACCAACATGAGCATCTCCCCCACCCCCGTGGTGTGTGTGTGTATGTGTGTGTGTGTGTGTGTGTGTGTGTGTGTGTGTGTGTGTGTGTGTGTGTGTGTGTGTGTGTACCCAGAGTTCCAGGTTATACTGCTGGTAGGTAGATTTTTGTGTTTTTACCAAGAGTTTTTATGCTAGACTTCAGGTAACCCTAGTTGCCACATGGCTGTTCAGTAATCTTTAAAACTAATCACACTCCAGTTTCCTTACAGCCAGCACTGGGTACCATTGTGTGTCTGGAGTGTTTCCCAAATGTCCTCAGATATGTGTGTAACTCACACTGAGAAGGATTTCTCTTACTATGGTGAGAACCTGCTTGGCACAAAGAAGTGGGGGTTCTAGGTGGGGCTGATGCTTTGTGCTGGGTCCCCCTGGAGAAGGCAGCCTTTGTTTCTCAAGTGGCAAAGGATAGAAAGAAGGGAGGCCTCTAATTACTCAGAGGTTCAGACCTGTTTCCCTGGGTGCTGCTCAGTCTACTGCTTGAAGGGAAGGTTTCCCATCTCCCTGCATGGTGTGCCTGGGGCCTCATTAAATTTTAGTGTCCTTGTGACCCCTGCAGAAGGAATCTGCCAGTGGACATCCTCCTTCTGCTTCTTATCTGTCTCTCTGAGGAAGGATGGGTTAAAGTATCAATGCTACACCTGGAAGCTCACTTCCAGAAGGTTCCATAGGTAACCAGAAACTGTGAGTGCTGAGTACATCAAACTCAAATTTTCACATTACAGATTTTAAAAACAGATTTTTTTTTTACAGGGGATGGGGTGAAGTACCTGAAACCTCTGACTTCTGACCGATCACTGATTTTTCTTATTCAAGTTATTTATGAGATTGGAACATCTTTTCCTCCTATTTTAGCTCCATATTTTGTTGGTGCTTTAGATAGATGCGACTCTCAAATCCACCCCCCACACCTCCTCTCCCATCCTAGCTGTCAGCTTCTTGTCACTGTTTTCACTGGAGCTATCATTTTTGAGTTCCAGGATAATTATTCCTATATACTTAACAGCTGTTCAAAGTTGTCGACTTTAATGCAAATCATCACATTCAAATCTTATATGTGCAGAAGATTCACAGATTATATTTCAAAGCAAAATAGCATCCTGTGTGCTTTGTCAAGATGGGGTTTAATTCACTCTTGCAGATAAATAACTGACAATTTGTTAACTTTCACATTTTCTCTATCATGTTATGCCTACCCTTTTACTCTCTGCTCTTGGTCGACCACTCACATCTGGGTCTGCAGCTCCTGGGAAGCCATCCTGCAGGCTCCTCTGGGTCATCCCACATCTTCCAGCATCTTTTTCTTTGGCATCTCCCTTACGTTCTACCTATGCATTCATAACTTGACTTTTAGTATTTCCCTTGTGTATCCAACTAGCTTTTAAAGATCAAGAAACTCACTATTTTATCTTCAGGCTATGTATATAGCAGTAGTGACTGGACCCTGGGAACATGTTGGGGTGGATAATACAATAACCACTCAAAATGCTTCTGACTAATAAATGTTGAGTGACATGTAAACATGCTGTCGCAAAGCAAGGAACAATCACTGGCCACCTCCTGCCCATAAGGTAGGTGAATGGCCATCAGCCGAAGTGGTGGCCCGCTGTAAGTAACCTCAGAACAAAATACACAGTTCCTTCAGTCTTACCAAGGCTTAGTGGAAAACATGGTATTTTCAGAAGTCTGTGAGCTGTTTACCCTTGATGAACTGCTCCTTTGCTCTGTGGGTACCAAGTTTTGATCCTCATAGTCAGACACAGAGGGTGTAAGAAAGCTCTTAGCATCCCCAAAGCTTGATTTCCCATTTCTGAGCCTTCCCTGGGGATTTTGAGGAGTGATCCAGAGTGGACCCAGGTCTCTCTACTCAGTAAGGGCTCCCTGGCTTCTGTATGTGGCCCACACTGTAGACACCGACGGAGCCTGATTCTTAGAGGCCTGGAGCTGGTGCTGCAGAGGTACGCAGGCGGCTTGGGGAGCCTGCCTGGAGTCTCCTGCGTCTGAAGCCAGGATGATGGTGAAGGTTCTGCCAGGCGCCAGCTCCACCAAGGTTTGTTGTGGCACTGTAATTGCAGGGTGAATGCAGCGGAGTTCCTCACTGTAAATAAAGCCGTTGGAGCCCACTCTGAGGTAATTGTTTCCTATTAGGGAAATGCTAGGTTTCCCATAACATGGAGCTGAAATAACACAACATATAATTCCTATAGCCTCGATGGAACCATACCCCAAAGCCCAAATCCTACTGTCTGGTGAGCCAGGTCCTAGGGGCCCTGGGAAAGAGTAGGTGCTGCATATAGACCTGCAAGGGCCTCTGGATTCTTCTGTGAATTTGTCTCTCTTCCCAGAAAGCCAAAAGAAGGCAAAGAGTTCACCTCTGCACTGATGAATCAGTCCCTGGATGCTGAGATACAGGAAGGCTTTGAGCTCTGTGGGACAAAAGCAAACAATGCTTGCCATGTTCTTAAATTTTATCACATAAGCCTCTTTCAAATTTTTTAAAGATTTTATTTTATTTTATATGTATGTGTGTTTTGCCTGCATGTATGTATGTGTACTATGTCTATGCCTGGTGCCTGTGGAGGCCAGAGTAGGACATGTAGACCCTGGAACTAGAGTTACAAACAGTTGTAGGCCATCAGGTGGGTGCTTGGAATATAACCCAGGACCTCTGCAAGAGCAGCCCGTGCTCTTAACTGGTGAGCCGTTGAACCTCCTCTTGTAATATAGTACTTTTATTAATTCTTTGAGAATTTCGTATATTGCATACAATGCGTTTTGAGCATATTCATCCACAACTCATCCCTCTAACGGCTCCCAGAGCTGCCACCCTCGCTCCCAAATTTCCATCCTTTTTTAAATATTCCGTTCAGTCTAATTTGTGTTGGGCCTGTACTCATGAGTGTGGGGCCATCTACGGAAATGTGGTCCTCTGCCAAGGGCAACACTCTTAAAGCAAACCTCCTCTTCCTCCCTGAGCAGCTGTCCGCTTCTTCCGGAGCTGAGGGGGGGAGCTCCGGCCCTTCTCCACTCTACAACGGTAATGTTTAGTTAATGATGCACAGGCCTTGTGCAGTTGGCCTCAGCCACTGAGTTTAAATGTGCAGCAGCCCTGTCATGGCCAGAAGACACTGCGTCCTTCTGGTCCTCTCTTAGTTTCTACAATCTGCCTCCTCTTCTGTGATTCATGTGAACCTCTTAAACATTGCAAATCATTTTATCCCTAGAGGCTTTGAAAACCACCATGGAATATTTCCAACTAAAGATGTCCAACCCACAGGCTGCACTCTGCCCAGGACAGCTAGTAGTGCAGCCCAACACAAGATCATAAATTTACTTAAACATTCACAGGACTTCTTTTTACTCAATATTTGGGTGGGGGAGACTCATTTGTGTGAAGTGGTTCTCTGGATGACATTGCAGATGATAGCAAGTTGTAATGTGGAGAGGCTGGGCTAACAGGACTGCCGAAGAGGGCTCCACAGACTGCAGGAGGATTACCTCCATCTTTCTATGTCACACCTCTCTCTCCTTCACCACTTTCTTCTCAGGTGAAAGGCTGCCAGCCCACACTCTCCATCAGATGTTATAAGAAAATGGATGAAGCTGGCAGGACTGGGAAATGACTCACCGGTAAAGTGATTGCCATGTGAGCATAAGGATCCCTAGAATCCACATGAAACAGCCATGTGTGGAAACATGTGCTTGAAATCCCACAGCTGGGAACGTGGAGACAGGCAGGCCCCCCGGGGCTTGGTGGCCAGCCAATGTTACCTGCTTGATGAGCCCCAGGTCCCATTGAAAGATTCTTGTCTGGAAAAAAAAAAAAAAGATGATTAGTTTAATTTTTTGAAATGACACACAAGGCTGACCTCTGCTTTCATGTATGTATACAAGCATATGCATGCACACTAAATACCCACGTATGAACACCCCCCCCCCCAACCTATTAAGGAGTGAAGAACACACACACACCTGTACACACTAACCTATTAATGAGTAAAGATAAACTAACTGATTCAAGATTTAAGTCATCACAAGTGAGGAGAGAGGCAATATATCACAGAACAACTCTAGCGTTTCTTGGGTTCTTTGTTTATGGCTAGAGAGGGTTGTAGTGAGTTAAGACAGATTACAGGGCAAGTTGCGGAAGGTAGGGAGAAGCCAGTGGGTCTCAGTGCCCGAGCCGCATTCAGCTGTTCTAACAATACTACAGACCAGCTGAACCAGAAAAAAAAGAAGTTAGCTCAAGACTCTAGGAGATGGAAAATCCAAGATCAAGGAGCTAGATCTAGTTGAGGGCATTGGGACTCTATCTTCTCATGGTGGAAAGTAGAACAGAGAGGGAGAGGGAGGGAGGAAGAGAGGGAGAAAAAGGGGGAGAGAGAGGGGGAGGGGGAGAGAGATTTTGTGATGTACTCCCCCTGGGGTAACTAACCCACTTCTGCAATAAGAACTTCAGTCGTCTTGTGCTGGGATATTAAGGGCAACACAAAGTGGTTTTTCTCCAGTTCCTGGGAAGAATTGTCTTGGAACATCTTTGCTGTGTGAAGCATTGATTCCAAGAAACTTACATTGTCATTTGCCCCTGTAAACAAAGACCAGAGGATGCCAACTGTAATGGATGAAAATCATGTTCAGCTTAGATTATTTTCTAGTCCAGGCTAAAATCGTTTCCAGTCTAATTGATCCAAAGCACAAGTCACTGAAAACAAGATATGAAGATGTTCCCAGAACAGAGATCGGCATGTGGGGAACCCACGGGCCTGGAAAATGACAGACAAGTGCTGGGAGGTATCGAGGGAAGCCGAAGTGCTCAACTTGCTGAAAGAGTCACGAGCTAGCACAGCCTCCAGCTCTCACTGTCACTCTTAGTGGCCTGGGGACACTAAGGTCCTTTGGGAAGCAGCCATGAGATGTTTACAACCCTCTAGGGGAATAGCAGAGCTGAGACAGAGCTAGGGAGGCATGTCAGGAGGTCTGTGACTTCATTTTAAATATCTGTGTATGTGTTCATGTGTGTACATGTGTATGCACAGGTGTGTGTGGGAACAGGAGTCTTTGCCAATTGTTTCCACCTTCTGTCTTTTAGGAAGATCTCTCGCTGGCCTGGAGCTGGCCTACTAAGTGAGCCTAGCTGGCCAGAGAGTCGCAGGGATCCTCCTGCCTCTGCTTCCCCAGTGCTGACATTCAAACACTGCTACCCTGCCAGACTTTTTTTTTCTTCATGAGGGTTCTAGGGATTGAACTCAGGTCCTCAGGCTTGTACAGCAAACTCTTGGTTGAGCCGCCACCCCAGCCCCATCCGTGACTTTAAAACACACCAACTGCTACATTAGGAAAACTACCTAGAAAATTGAAAAATAAACCTAAGAACCTGGACTCTTTGTCATCAATACAAAAGGAAATAGAATAATTTTTTTTTCAAAACATTTACCAAAGGCCTCCTCAAACGTGTCCTACTGTTTTGAGCATTGGGAGGAGGGGAACTCTCTTTACTTAATAATAGCTGATCTAACTTTGGTTTGCTTCTCTCTTGAAGTTCTTTGAGAGCATTAATGTCTCATTGCAGTCAGAGAGCCGCACGTATGACCCACACCATGCAGTCAGAGAAGTTCAGTGAGTCACAGGACCTGGAAAGACGGCTCAGTGGTGAAGAGCGTTTATTGTGCTTGCAGGTTCTGGGTTCAGTTTCCAGTACCCAGATCAGGTGGGTCCCAGCTCCTCCACATCCAGTTCTAGGTGATCTGATGCTCACTGTCTGGGTAGTTGCTCAGAGAGGAGAGAGAAGGGGTATATAATTAAAAATAAATCTTGAAAGAAATTTAAAAAAATCAAAAAAAGTTAACAACAACAAACTCACTTTATCAACTGACAAAATCCACATCACCAGGACTGAGTGACCAATCATAATCTTTGGATTTTTCTCCCCAATAAGAAACATGCCAAAAAAACAAAACAACAACAACAACAAAAAAAAAAAAAGCCAGGCGGTGGTGGCACATGCCTTTAATCCCAGCACTCAGGAGGCAGAGCCAGGAGGATCTCTGTGAGTTCGAGGCCAACCTGGTCTACAGAGTGAGATCCAGGACAGGCACCAAAACTACACAGAGAAACCCTGTCTTGAAAAACAAAAACAAAAACAAAAAAACAAAAAACAAAGCAAAATAAAACAAAAAAGAACATGCTCGTGCACGTGAAGGAAGACATACATGCAGACACACAAACATGCCATCATATTTTATGTATATTCCAGTGTTTACAAGTCTCCCCAAGAAATTTCTCTTCCATTGACGCACCTGGGAATGTCATCTCTGCATGAGAACTGTGATTGTATTCACGGCCTCAACAGTTTTAAAACACACATTAAGTGACATCTGGTGGGGCAGCTCCTCGTTAAATCTGACAGACAAACAGACAAACACAGATCTAATTATCCTGAATTACTCGGCAGTTTTCTGGAGGAGTGCGCACTGTGGGAGGGAGCTGCTCCGCCCTAAGGACCTGCAGTTTGGCCATTTGATTAATATGTCAGAGAGAGCTTCTCCACACGGCTGTTGACTCTGGGTCCCCATCCCTCACATTCTCAGGAGACAGAGTGTGGCCTCACAAAGGTGTTAGAAGCTCCTTATAGTCTATGTTATTGGCAGGAGGGGAACCAGGGAGACTCCTGGAGGCCGGGGTGGAAACAGGATGTGGAACAAGTGAACGGCTCCACATGCTAAGTTGTGGCCATTTGGGGTTTGTACACATTGCAGGTTACCTGGAAGGAGCCATGTGAACTAATCCTTCATGAGGAGAGTCACATATCATGGGAGCAACGTTGGGGCCTTGAAAGGAGAGAGAACCTTCCTTTCAGAACCCAGAGAGGAGAGCTTCATTGGGAGAGATATGCAAAGCATGCTGTGATCTTGAAGGGAGAGAGGGAGAGAGAAAGGAGGAGAGGTGGCAACTTTCAAGTCCCCAAAATGAAAATCACTGACAGCAGTCAGTGTGGTGTGTGGCATGGCGGTGTCCTGAAGGAGAGGGCTTGATTTCCCAAGGACATAGAGGGCATCTGACACTTAGAGGTTTTCAGTGGGAGGTAGGTTAGTTCCATACCTTGTCATCGAGCCCGGCCTGTGTGCCAGGAGTCACAGGCAGGCAGACTGTGACTAAATAAAAGTAAGGTTTAATTCAAGAATCTTTCCTGGATGGAGAGCTGCAGGGGTAAGTGTCCTGATTTCTGGGAAAGACAGAGAGGCAGCTAGAGGGTCTGTGATCTAATGGATGTGGACATGGAGAACAACTTGCTGAGTAAAGCCATCAG
Organism: Peromyscus californicus insignis; assembly: GCF_007827085.1. Lineage (NCBI taxonomy): Eukaryota > Metazoa > Chordata > Mammalia > Rodentia > Cricetidae > Peromyscus > Peromyscus californicus. The sequence goes on from NW_026294606.1 coordinate 12,440,889, forward strand.
ACACAAGAGGTGACTGTCGTGTGTTTTGCTACCTGCCTGTGGCTCATCTATTTCTGGCTTCGTTTGGGCAGCCCACAGGGGATGATGTCTCCTAAGCCGTCTATGTTCTCCAAGAGGCAGGCCTGAAAGCTGCTATATTCTAGAGCATCTCTACTGATTAAATCGTGCAGCCTGCTGGGATCCCTCTTGTCCCTGGCAAGTGGCTTCTGAAAATAAAATAGAGAACTCAAGCAGAGCCCAGTGGAGAAAAACGCTCCACTGACCTAGGATGGGAGGAGGCAGGCAGAGTGGCGGTGGATAAATGAAAAGATGAGCTTGCTTTGATCTTCCCTCACGGGACATCCTACAGATGAATTTGTCTGTTTTCCCTCTGCGAAAGAGAGTCTGGGCTCCCTCCAGGGAGCCCTGAGCCTCCCACAGCCAGCATGAGCTCACTCAAACACACTGAAAATTGTCCTTAACACCTTATCTGAGATGCTAGCTTTCTGTCATTACAAATTGTTCCTAAATATTTAAAAATAAGATTCACCAGTGTGGAAGCAGTCTTCAAAATTCAATCTGGATAATCGTACAAGAGAGATGGAAGCGAAGTCATTCGTGAGAAAAGTGAGAAGCAGTGGGTATCGACAATGGCTTCTTCACAGGACAGAGGGGGCCAAGGAAGCGGGGATGGTGCACAAGGAACACCCGAAGGTGATGGAGTGGCTGTAAAGGTCCGTAACTTGCTTTTATTGAGATGATCTCACTTTGTAGCCAAGGCTGGCTCCAAACTCACCTCTCCTGCCTCAGCCTCCCCCCGAAAACTGCAGCCATGGAGTACTGGCTTTCCAGGTGAGTGCCATCACGTCTGACACTATTGTCAGAAATTTGGGTTACGTGTACTTTTATACTTCTTAGAATCCATTGCATTGCTTTGCTTCCTCATGGTCTCAGTTTTTTCCTCTGCAGAAATACAGAACAGGTAAACACGGCATTCAGTCAGACATGAGCCTCCCAAAATACTTAGGTACAAAAGGAAAATGATGTCAGAAACCTCCTTGAAACAGAACACGAGTGAAATGATCAAGGCTTGGGCATACACGGTCCTCAATAACAAAGTGCTTAAGCTGTCTTCCAGTAAAGGCCTCCAGAAACGACCCATAGAGGTTTGAATCTGGCTTGTCAAAAATGGGCATGCCCGTCAGGGAGACGGCTCAACTGATGAAGTGAGGACCTGACAGACTGTGCTGGGCATGGCAGTGCACACTTGTAACCCCAACTCTGGAAAGCTGGGAAGACAGAATCCCTGGGTCTTGCTAGCCATCCAACCTAGCCTAGCTGGCAAGTTCCAGGCAGTGAAAGAGCATTTCTCAAAAGACAAGGGGACTGCACCTGAGGAGTGATACCTGGGGTTGACATCTGGCCTCCACACAAACCTGCACCTAGAGAACATGAATCCACCCACCCACACTGACAGACCCATGGAGAAAAAGAAGAAAAGGAGAAGGAGAAGGAGGGGGAGGAGAGAGGGAGGCAGAGAAGGAGTGGGGGAAGAGGAAGAGAGGGAGACAGAGGGAATGAGAATGGATTTATACAGGGAAGTCAGCTCATCCAGTCAATGACCGTTCAATACCACAATCTCAAAATCACCCACAATAACCACATCGCCTCCCAAAGAAATGGACCTCATGATGATCTCCTGGGCCTGTGTGAAGGAACCTCAAGGCCCACCTCTTCCCTCCATCCAGTCAGCATGCAGCATCTCCCTTCTTGGACATTCTCTCTTCACTTGCCAATCAAGGAGCAGATCTGGTTTGCTGGCTTCCAGCTTCCCTGGCAGTTGACTGTGCACTGAAGCTTTTCGTTTCTTTAGCAAAAGCACAGCACTGGCTGCACGTGTGTAGGACAGGAGCCCTTGCCTGATATCAAGAGAAGGTGGGCTGCTGAGGGAAGATAAGAGACAGGCAGAGGCAAGGGCAGAGCTTGTGAGAGACAGAGGCACAGCAGAGCTCATCACTCTCTGTATGGACGATTTCAAGCAAGTGATGGGGAGCTGGATGCATTGGAACTAAGTTCACTGACTTGTCTCACTACTTGGAATATCTCTTCTGTTCTCAGAGAGGTCCCAAAGGCCTGCCTGCTATAACTCTGATGTAGATATTCAGTGTGAGAGCCGGTTCCTAGATAACTGTCATCTACCCCATCAGTCATCTGTCTGTCTCTTATCCAACTGTCCCTATCTATCTATCTATCTATCTATCTATCTATCTATCTATCTATCTATCATCTATATTCTATTACCTATCTATCATCTATCCATCTAACACCTATCTATCTATCATCTATCTATCCATTTAACATGTATCTATCTTCTATTATCTATTTATCATATAACTATCTTCTATCGATCATGTATCTATCCACCTATCTAAAAATCTATCATCTATCACCTATCTATGATGTATCATACACATCTATTTATGAATCTATATATCATCTACATGTTTATTTATCACCTATCATCTATCTCTAGTCTATCAATCACCTATCTATGTATCTATCACCTATCTATCATTTATCATCTATTTTAACTATCATCTGTGTATATTTATCATCTATCATTTGTCTATTATCTATTTATATATCAACTACCTATCATCTCTATCATGTATGTATGTATGTATGTATGTATGTATGTATGTGTCTGTCTAGCTAGCTAATCTATTGGCTTCTTTCTCTGGTAAGCCCTGATCCCTTGAGATTCACGGCTAACCCTATGTTAGCATCTTAGTACTTTCACTTGTGATTTGTCATGCTTCTTAACCTAGTCCTGCCCTTTCCTATGGGGTCCTCCTGATGTAGCAATGGCCTCTTAACTGTGGCTAGCTCCTTCCTCCCATCCTCAGGGTCCTGACACATATACTGGGGCTCCCTCCTCCAGTTCTAGGCATCTCATTCCACTAGGGTCATCTCCCCAAATCTCCCATTTGATCCCTAATGGACCAAGAATAGTTCTGTTGCAACATTTATGCTGAACTGGGAGATGCTTTTCTTCAGTAACCCATTACAATGAACAGATTATGTGAATTTTCAGAGCAGTTTTAGGGGGAAATGAGGGGTCTCTTCTGGTCTGAATCAACTTGACAGAGGTGGGAAATCGTATGTACAGAGATAGACACCCCCCCCTCCACACACAAATAGTTTCTATCATTTTGAACTTGGAGAATGGCATTCTGTTTATCTTTAGAAGCAACCACTTCTGCTTCTCAGACTCCTTGGATTTTTTTTCAGGCAGATGCCACGAGTTCAAAGCTGCTTCTAGAGCAGCCTTACCACAGCATTCCCTATTATCCATGGCTCCCCTGGGCAGAACCTTATCCGCCTGACTCTCTAGAAGATTTGCCTTCTTATCCCCTAAGCCTGGTCTGCTGCAGAAATAAGTGGCCCAAGTGATGGGCTCCAGGCTCCCAGCAGCACAGCCTCTGGGGAAAGCCTGGGCTCAGGATTGTCTTGGTAATATGTGCGTCAGTATTGCTGAAGACGGGGGTGAAGGGCTGACTGTTTAGCCCACGCCCCCGCACCCCCGAATCTGAGGCGTCTTCAACATGAACGTGTTTATTTTGTAAGAGGTTGTGGGCCTTCCCACTGGTCAAGGCTAAGCTAGCTGTGCCCTTCGCCCTTTCTGGGTACCAGAGATTCAGCTTGTCATCACTGCAGCTGATTAGAGAGCCCCATTTTTGGATTTTACTCAGGTCTGTCAGAATCTTGTGAATGGACCCCAGCATGGGGTCTTGGCAAAGCTCTGAGGTAAGTGCTACACAAGGGGATTCACACAGTGTCTTACACAATACCTACGTGCACCTTTGCTGTACACGGTACCTGTGTGCTCTCCACACTTCAGGGCAGCATTGTAACTATCTAAACTCTTTCTTCACAGGCCTTGATGCTGCTGGCTCCCCGGCTTGCCCTCAGTGTTCCCCTGGTGAGAGTGGGACTGGTGAAATCAACTCACCATTGAGAGCCCAGCTGCAAAGTCTCAGAGCCCATAAGAGGGTCAAGAGTGACCAAAAAGAACAGTCTCTGGGCATGTCTGGGAAGGATTATTCTTTTCTTAGGTTAAATGAGTAGGAAGACCCACCCTCAATATGGGCAATACCCATTCCATGCACGGGGATCATGGACCAAATAAAGATCCTCCCCCCCCCTCCCCTGTTTCCTGACTGTGGATCCTCACACTCCTGCCACCATGGCTTCCCCACCCTGATGGACTGTACCCTCAAACTGTGAGTCCAACTGAGCCCTTCCTCCACTAAGCTGCTTTTGGAAGGAATTTTGTCACAGTCAAGGGGAAAACTATGAATCCAGCATCCATGCCAGGTGTGTGGCAGCCAGGATACAGAATACACTGAGGGCACAAGAGGCAGGAATGTACCGTGTGCTGTGTGACTTGAGGATTCAGTTCTGAAAATCGTCCTAGTCTTCCTTCTTGCTGTTCCATGACAGGCACGACACAGGCTGGGAACAGGCATGGCACCAAGTTCTTTGATGTGACTATTTGATGTGTGGCTCTGAGAAAGCAGACTCCCCAGCAGGGTTCCCAGTGTGCTGAGGGTTGTGTAATTCTGCCTAATGAGGCTCCTGCTGCTGAAGAGTTCGCTGACTGAGAGCCTTGTTCAGTTTCTTTGAGTTCCTCCTTCCTTCCTCCGGCCTTGGGAACTTGTTCTCTAGCTAGCACACTCCCAGAACAGGAAACCCAAAGCAGCAGACTTTGCAAGCAGGCTTCTCTCTGAAGTGGATAGTCTCATGGTTGCTGGAGTCAGGAGAGGAGCCAGGTGGAGTCTCTAGGTCCAAACAAGTAGATCCAGCTCACTTGGAGCCTAGGTCTGTGGCTGGGAGCCCCAAACATTCTCTTGTGGGTGCCAGTACATCCCTCTTTGGGTCCAGGAGGAAGAGAGTGTGAATTAGCCTAGGGCACAGCCCAGCACCTGAAGAGGTATGCAGCCTCAGCATCCGGAATGTCAGGGCACATGCTCATCTTCATCTTGCCCATTACTAGTGAAAGTGCCACGTGCCACCTGCCACCAAGGCGTGGCTCGTGTTCACAGTGTTTGCACCCTTGGCCTCCCTGCTTCATCTGCAGCAAAAAGGGAAAGTCTCAGGGCCACAGGGGAGAAGCCAGTAGCCATCTGCTAGTAGATGCTCAACCAAACCAGGAAACCCTTCCATGAAAACAGGCTTGGGCTACTTTGGCGTTTCAGAGTGATGTCTTCCCAGCAGCCAACATCTCCACAAATGCTTTCTGGATTCCCACCACTCTTACCAAGACTTACTTTAAGCCAAGAACCATGCCTCTAACAAGTACCCCCTTGCTGACTTGGTTTTCTTGTTGTTCTGGAGAATTCCACTTCATTGCTCAGTTCCTGCAACCTTCTGACTGCTCCTTCCTACCTGGGCGATGGTGAAAGGAACTTCATTTCATGCCAGGCATTCATCTTGATGTCCACTAGCTGTTTATCTTTGACTCCAGTGAGTACCTGGAAGATAACTTCTCAGTCATCTTGACTCGGTGACCCCCCCCCACCCAAAAATGCACAGCTGGTACCGTCTACTTGTTAAGATGCTTTCTTGGCTTCTGTAACTTGCTTACACAGATACCCAAAGATTGTTTTGAATTGCATTAACCACTTAACTTGGCAAAACAGACCAGTTTTTGCTTGCTTTTGCAAATATTTAAGGTCTTCTTGTGGTTTTCCCCTTTAAAAAACAAAAAGCAAAACACAAAAAAACTTCCCCAACTGCTCTCCCACCAACATGCCTGAGATTTGGCTTTACAGCTGCTGTCCTGCTAACAGTTAGTCAACATAGCTTTTAACTATAATTGGACTGAGTCTATAGTCTTTTCCCAGGGCTCAAAAACTCCCTAACATTTAAAGGTCCCCAGCAAGATCCCTGGGAGACCACAGACTCAGAACTAGGGGTTCAGGATAGGCCCCAGAAGGAGCAAGTCCAAGGTAGACTTGATAGGCTCTGGAGATCTCAGACTGCAACCACCCCAAATTTGCCAATTGAAAGCAAAGTGAAAATAAGAATTGCCAGCCAACAACATGCTTCTTCACATTGGATGGATTGTTGAGTTGTGTGGTTCTGTTTTGGAGTCTGGACATTTGAAGAGACAAAAGACAGATCAGACATGATCATAGACCCAGTCTCTGGGGCAAAGGGAACACCCTACTGTCCTTCTGGGTTTGGTGTATGAATGAAGGTGCCTACCACATGTCAGTTCATCTGGTATTCCCTGATTGTGTTGTTGTATTGTCTTTTTCTTTTGTTGTCTGTTGTGTGTTGGATTTGTGTTTTCAAGCTTTGTTGCAAAGATGGAAATTGAACTGAGCACGTCCCAGTTGCCCCTGAGCTGCATGCTACAACACTTTCAGGATTTCCACTAGGCAGACTGCTCCTGGCTGCTTCTACACTAGCTCCCCTCTGGAGCCTGCTCCTTCTGACTTGCTCCATCTCATTCCTTCTCACTGGCTCACTGAAGCCTGCTGTTTAAGTCCTGCAGGTTCATCAGGCACTTCTCTATGCTCTCTTCTTCGCAATCCTTTTCCTTGGCTCCGTTTCTAAAGGATGTCTCTTTTTTCCTACTTGCTCTGTCTCCCAGCTGGCTCTAGTCCCCATGTCATCGGGCTGGGGAGATGCAGGCACTTCAGGCTTCCAGTCCTCCCTGGCACCATAAACCCCCTGCTCTGCCACCCGCTGCTCACACACTGATGCAGCTGGCCCACATCCAGAATTTTTTAGCACTTAGCCCTCTTTGTACCCTGCTTGCTCTGGTCTTTCCCTCTGATCACTGAATTTGGTTTTGCAGGGATTCAGATGTCTTTTGGTTAGGGATAGTATTGTATTTTTATGCTGTTGTACTTTACTAAAGAGCTGTCTCTATAGTTCCAGTATGCCACCACCACCTCCACCACCACCTCCACCACCACCACCACCACCACCACCACCACCACCACCACCACCACCTCCACTACCACCACCACCACCACCACCACCTCCACCACCACCACCACCTCCACCTCCACCACCACCACCTCCACCTCCACCACCACCACCTCCACCACCACCTCCACCTCCATCACCACCACCACCACCACCACCCACCCACCCCACTCCCAACCAAGCATGTTTGCTTAAAAATTTCCTCCAAAATCTCTGTCCTAGGTGAGAACACCATCTAACTCTAGAAGAAAAAAAGAAAAGAAAACAAAGCAACCCAAGAAAAGATACTTTGTGCTTTAAAACAGCTAAAATATAAACTTTCTGTACCTCAAGATTTGAAAGCATATAATAGGATATGGTTAAAAATCTATAAAACAAAAGTCCATAAAGAAAACAAAAACAACCTGATGCCAATCGGAATTCCTGTAGATGTCTGGTTTTTATGGTTTTCTGTTTAATGGCCTCTAGGTTACAGACATTGTATTTTTCTGCAACTTAATGACTTTATAAAAAAAAATACTTGCTAAGCTTTTCAGGTTGTCTGCCCTTATCAGTAGACACACACAAACTGGTTATGAAATAAAATCAAATCCTCTGTTTAAAATCTCTCAATAATAACCCCAGATATGCCTGCTTAAAATAGTCAGAGCTGGATTTGTTAAAAGTTAATATTTCTTCAAAAGAAGGAGACTGGCATAGTCTTTGGACCTTCATCTAAACATCCAGCTGCGCCTCCCAGCTGGCGGTACGCAATTTGGCCTAACTACATGAAACCTCAAGGTTTTCTGGAAAACTATGGTAGACAGGCTAAAGACTAAGACTAAGGAGTGGGGTCACCTGTGTAACAATGCAAAAGCTGTTTGTTATATATACCGGATAAAGAAAGGCTCTACATATTGTCTAAAACCCTCAAAGGAAAAATCTCTCACAACAAATGGTAAATTTATTTGTTACTGTTATGTCTCGTATTATTTAAATATTTTAATCAAAAAAGAGTTATATGAAATTAGGATGGCTAAATGTAATTTAAAATGTCTAACTCTGTCTTCTTTGCTCTTTCTTGGTTCTTGTTTACAAAGAAATGTTCCCTCATTCAAGGGCATAGATATGTAAAATTCTTGCTGAAATGTAAACTTTCTCTCAGGATCTGTAAGACCATTGCTGAGAAGGGTTTAAGAGGGATCTATAAAACGCCAAGCAAGAAGGTTAGCTTAAAAAGTATAACAAAAATGTTAATAATTGCAAGTCTACACATAGGTAATCCTAATTTGCTATTGCATACTTAAACATAAAATCAACTTCTATCATCACCTTTTTAGATTAAGGAGACAACAGATCTCTAAGATACTTTGGATTAGGATGAATTTTTTTATATGATGATTTTTGTCCTAAAAATGTTAGATAAGATAACAACATGTGTTGAGTAAATAGAATATATTTAATAAATAAAGTTTATAAATTCATAAAGTCTACTCAGTTTAACAATAACTGACTTAAAAATATATATCTAGCTTCTTTAATCTTTGCTAACTTTGTTGAACTTTAGCATTTTGGACTAACTGAGTCATAAAGGAAACTGTAATATTCTATAATGGCATACTATGAAAGGATAAAAAAAGATTCCCAATCTCTCTGTGGACTATATTCTATCTGTGGTTTTATGAAGTTCCCAGTCTCTCTATGGGCTGCATTTAGAATTTTAAAGTTTTAAGAGAGCTTCAATTCAAAAATTATAATTTTGAAGCCAAAAGTTAACAGGATAAGACTATAAAATCCTAATCTTATTAAAGCTGCTAACTTGTTATAAACTATGAAAGATAATTGGGATAGGCAATTTAGTATATTCAGTTACCCTATAAATGATCAGATTCTTTAACGTGATCAAAACTATGCTTGAACAAATGTAATTTATTTTCAGGGGTAAGCTTTATTTAGCTTTCTGTGTATGTTTTCAAGGGTAAGCCTGAAGCAAATAACTAAAAACAAATAAAGTTTGTTTAAAATCAAGAATGCTTAATAAACTAAATGTTGGCCTTCAAACTTCCAGGAGTTCTACTGAATACAGCATTTAAAATGTTTAATAGAAAAGCTTCCCATGATAGACAAAACTGTCAGATTCTAGTGGCAGCCCTAAGGTCTGCTCCAAAGAAGCCTGTGGGGACACAAATAACTCTATTTGGATTGTGGTAATACTAGCCAGTGGGGAAAGAACTGCCCATGCCTTGCCTGCTGCCAGGACCCTGCCCAAACTGTGGACAAGCAGGACACGGGAGAATTGACTGCCCTTCTTTGCCTCCCAAGGAAAACAGTCTTCTCAAGTTCCTCATCCACAAAAAAAAAAAAAAAAAAAAAAAAAAAAAATGTCTCTCAGATCTTCTGGGTTCAGCATCTGAAGGATAATGCTGCCCTATATGTCCATGAAAGACCTGGTGCTGTCCTGTGACTGCTGAAAGCCAATGACTTCTGCCCCCAAGGTTACAATGGAGGAACCTAGGGTAACCCTCTAGGTAATTTCTGTCATTTTAATTGGGACAGAGGCCATTTTGATTCTACTTCCTGCTCAAATCTCTGATGACGTTGATGACTAACTGCAACTTTATTAGTTTAACAACAACAAGCATCCAGTTCCCCCTCCCTCTCCCCATGGCTGGAACTGCCTTGTCAGTCCATTTCATATGTAAAACTCAGGCCTTGCTTTCTCTAGAGCTACTTGGTCTCCTGCTGAAAAGATAGACTCATACAGTTTACCTATTAAAAGAGATTTGGAGTTTCTAAAAGTTTTGAGGGTCCAGGAAAATGATTTAGAGCGTAGATTGTAAAGGTCTAAGGATGTAAAAGTTTAAGTAAGTTATAAGCATCTAAGAAAGTAATGTAAGATATATAAATGCAAGTTATAAAAGTCTGAGAATATAAAAACTTAAGTTATGAGAGTCTGAAAAAGTGATTTAAGATATATAAATGCAAGTTATAAAGGCCTAAAAAATAATTTAATCAATAGAATTAAGATTTTTTTCCCTAGGTTCCTTAACTTTACCTTCTGCTCCTAGTCTTTTTGTCCAGGCTGATTTCCAATCAACTAGAGACTGCAAACTACTCCAAACACACTGGTCTCAGGTGGTCCATCAAAACTAGCAAACCCCCGACTTGCCTAAAGCCAATATAAGCCAGATGCTTCTGATGAAATTTTCTATCGACTTGAGCCCCAGCTTCAGAGCAGCATTCCAGACTTCTCCCCAGCTACCTGCACTTCACTAGCCCCAGGTGGTTCAGCAGAACATGGGCAGCGAACCAGATGTCCCCAGCACACTCCAGGACTTTCCCTGGCATTCCAGCCTTCCTGGGCTTGGCAACAATACTCAGGCTCAGCTGAAAAGCAGTTACAGAAGAGACTACATAGCCCCTTATCATTAACAAAATGCTGGAATGTTAAAGCCAAAGGAAATTAGTTCCCCTCTATCAAGGAAGCCATTTCCCTATCACTGTCAAAAGAAACAAATGACTGTCTGTGGTGTCTATTAGCATACCAAAGCTCATGCTGACCTCTAGTCTCCTTTAGTATTATATCTGTTAAAATATCTGTTAAAATCGGAGTTACAAAAAGGCTCACTCAGGATGAGGCTGAGATCTGATTGAATTGGCTTAATTAAAACTTCTTTACTCCTGCATACAAGTGAACCAGTGATTTGATTCATATGATATACAGCCAGTGGAGAATGTGATGGCTAAAGAGTCTCCATTTTACACTAGGCATCCACCTTGGTATCCAATAGTCTTTGTCTCTAACTCCAGTTAGTCCCTGGAAGGTAAGTTCCCAGTAACCCAGACTCAGTGATCCTTGCTGGCACAGCTGAGGCCATTGACTTGTTCGGATATGACTAACTGCTTTTTTTTTAATTGAAGGTCTTCTTGTCATTTTCCCCTTTAAAAAAAAACCCTTCCCCCTGCCCCTCCCTCATAACATGCCTGAGATTCAGCTTTAAGACTGCGACCTTGCTAGCAGCTCATCAACAAATCTTTTAATTGTGACTGGATTGAGTCCATGGTCTTTTCCCAGGGCTCCCAAATTCCATGACACATGCCCAGGTGAAACATGCATGTCTACCTAAAGCTTTTAGTGCTATGTAACAGGGTGTCCTCCTGAGAGGAGGTCTGTTGAGTCCCCTGACCAGCAATGCCAGGGGCCGACTAGCTGCAAAGCTTCTGTTTGTGTGTTTTTTTCTCTCTGGCTTCACCATGGAGTTATGAGCCATTCTTCTCTTTTTGCTTGCTCATAGAATCTCACACGGAAATAAGCCAAGTTAAACGCATTGTGTAGTCTCAGTATCCTGGATGAGTTGCAGACCCCTTCGATCCTGTCTCTGAAGCCCCAGTATATAACAGCTTCAGCATGGGGCTCATGTCTACCCACATCACCATCACACCTTCAGCCCAACCCTCAGGGAACGCCCAAGCCTCATGATTGCTCATGGGAACATCCTGGTTTGCACATCTTGACCTCTAGATGACCTTTGAATGGATCTTCCTTGACCTTGCTCTTGGAGCAAGGAGTTCCTGGAGCTGGGAACTCTGAATTCCACAGTCTCAAATCTCTCTCAGTATCTCCCATTTCTCCTGAACATAAACCAGAAGAGAAGCCCCACATGTCACTGCAACCCAACCCAGCACAGATTTTAGGAGGTGGAAGACTTGAGTAAGCTTCAATATGAATGAACTCAGATTTTTTTTTCTTTTTTTCTTTTTCTTTTTCTTTTTTTTTTTTTTTTGTGCTTGTCAAGACAGGGTTTCTCTATGTAACAGCCCTGGCTGTCCTGGATCTCCTCGATTTGTAGACCAGGCTGGCCTCGAACTCACAGAGATCCACCTGCCTCTGTCTCCTGAGTGCTGGAACTAAAGGCGTGCGCCACCATGCCCAGCTGAACTCAGACTTTTTAAATTAGCTTCACTTAGTCTCGGTTCGTTTTGGTGCAAAGTGTCTCTCTTTTCTGCTTCACGTTTTATTTCTTGAGCCCCTCCTGGTGTTCTGTCGTACATGCAAGGCGGGAGAGTGGAGTCCTGTTGCACAATGAGCATGTGTCATGAAGACAAATGGTCAGTCAAGGAGCCATGAAGAGAATGACATCCTCCAGGCCAGTCACCCAGCTCTTGCTGAGATTCACAAGCGACTTCTGACCTTAGAGAAGAGCAGAGGCCAAACCCAGGCTGCATTTTAATCATTCAGGGCAGGAAAGGGGATTCAAATACCATCACCAGGGCATCTCAGTGTTGGCCTGATTAACTGGGAGTTTTAGTGAAATTAATTAACATGACTTAGAGACTGGAGGTGACATGAAGCATATCTTCATGAAAGCCTCTTGTTAGTGATAATTGAGAGATAACACCTTATAGATTAGAGGCTGAGAAAGTCAGTGTGTTTTGCTAAAGACATGCAGACACCTGTGTGAGGCCCATCTGGCCCCATGCAGGGTGACAGAGCCAGGATAGCTATTTGAATAGCATGACTTTGTGACCCTGCCATGACACGACTTTGTATGCCACCATTCTTAATTGTAATGGGTTTCCTAGAAGATGATAGTGCTGATTTTTAAAAATTAGTTAAACCAAGTAAATGCTTTTGATGTTTGTTTATTTATTTTTTAAAACAGGATTGCACTTATCAGCTGGCCTTGGGCTCACTATGTGGCCCACTGGTGACCTTCAATAGCCAGAGGATGACCTTGAACTCCAATTACCATGCCTTTCCCTTCCCAGTGGTGGGATTGCAAGTATGTACCTAATGGTGCACACCTGATGTTTGATAACAGGGCACTTTCTGCATCTCCAACCCCAGGATGCTTTCCTTTCCAGGTGCAGCATGCCCTGCAGAGCCTCTATAAAAACAGGAGAGAAGTACACACAAGCATGTGCATGCATGTATCACGAATGCATGTGTGCATACAGATGTGCATGCCTATGCAAATTCTAGATTGTATTTCTGCAAAGCTCCATGGGAAGGTGTGCCTAGAGGACAGCGACTTCCACTACAGAGCTCCATGGCTGCTTTAGAAGCCCTGTGAGGAAGACCTCAGACAGCTCAGTTATCAGGAGGACTAGGCATTCCAGGAGGAAGGCTCTGACAAGCTCTCCTCTGCTAATGTGGTGAGCTTTTTCCTCTGCTGCCTTTGAACAGAGTGATTTTTTGCCTTTGGTGTCAGTAATCCATGGTGTGTTTTCAGGAACTGTGTTGGAGGAGAACAGTCCATTATAAATCTAAGGTTCATGTATAAGCCATCTTTGCCTGTGATTTCTGCGAATTCACAAACACAAGCTGATCCCTGACCCCCAGGCAGGAGTTCTGGGTGGGATGGGGAGAGCCAGCCTATTCCAAGCTCACTCTGGACTTGGCACAGACACATGATTTTTGGTAAACTTGCAAGCACGGGTCCCGTGTCCGATTAAGTAATCTGTTGTACTTATCAGTGACATTCTCCTCATCATTTTAGATACTCCAGTAATTGAACTCCCTATTTCAAAAATGACCAGGCCTGTGAAAGTGCTACTCCCATCTTTAGACATGCAATGGATTTTTTTTTCAAAACTCAGAGGTTGATTTACTATCTGTCGGTTTCCAAGGAGCATATAACTCATCTTGAGGACTATAAAGCAAAATTCCATTCAGTGCTTCTGAATAAAACATTTGTCCCTGAGCCTTCAGACAGTAATTTAAGTATGACAGGATTCCACGGGGGCCCAGGCGGCTGCTAAACTACTCCAGGGGGAGGTACAAGGCCAAGGAGACTTGACATTTCTTACCTTTGCACCTCCTGAGCCGGCCCGATTAAGGAGAAGGGATGGCAGGGCGCTGGCCTTCTCTTCACAATTCCAAAACAGTTCAGGCACGGTCCTTCCAGATTTCCTCGGAAATTGTGCCCTGTAAACTACTCAGCTGCCCCATGTGTCCTAGGGATCAAAGCCTTCTCCATGTGAGTGGCCATATTTGGAGCATCTGGAGACAGATGGGTAGGTGGCAGGGGCTTGTCAGCTAGTAGGTCACAGGCTTCCGTGACATCTTAGACCAGTGGTTCTCAACTTGTGGGTTGTGATGTGAGAGTCAGTTACATTTTAAGCTTTAATTACTATGCCTGAGAGATCTATGAAACAAAAATGCCTCTGATCTGCAAGTCCCTTGCCCAAGGACAGATAGTTCCCAAAATGTTCATGGGAGACAACAAGCCTCAAGTTTTTCACTTCCCTAAATAAGTTTGTTTGACCCAAGTATAATAGATGTGTTTGATCACAGCTGGGCAAGAGGTTCACAGACAGGAAATACGTCATGATGCATGCTTGCCCCTGATTGGATGTAGGTGGGAGGTACATGGGCAGGAAATACATCAAGATGTATACTTACCCCTGATTGGACCTGATGGGAAATGTAAATTGTGGGTTTGGCCTTATTAAGCCCCTGCAAAATGTGACTTGGGACCATTTTCTGGAAACCCAGAGATGGACCTGGCCAGAGCCCATCCACCTGGCCAGTATTTAATTAAAGCTTGCTTCAAATTGGGCTTTAAATTGTGGTTAGTGATCTTATTCTCAGACGATGAGATTAACAGTGACCATTGGAAAACAGAACTGAGACACTACTCGTAGAAAAATTAGTTATGAAGTAGCAGTGAAAATAATTTTACAGTTGGGGGTCTCTACCACATGAAGAACTGTATTAAAGGGTTGCAGCATTAGGAAGGTTGAGACCCACTGCCTAAGACTAAGCCATGCGTGTGCCTTTCTGTGCTTTAGAGTCACCACTCAGGACCCCTCCTACAGAGCTCTGTTTGCTTTCTGCAATCAATTTACCTTCTAAGCTTTGCTCCATAATGAAATTCCTTTCTAAAAGTTATTTTCCTGCTACCTGTGAAATTCATATTTCTACTTCTAGAGACAAAGGGCCAGGAAGCCACAGGTCCAGGCAGACATTAGTGGACACTGATTGTCTGGGACTCTAGCCCCCTAGTTATGCTCATGCAGGGGAATAAAGACCCTGTCACACTCAAGGACCCTTCTCCTGCTTTTCCTCACCCAGCTGGGATGGCTACATTTAATCTCGTTATTTCTAAGTTTTCCTTTGTGCCCGGATGGCTCCTGTGGAGGTTGCTTCTTCCTTTCTGACTTGTACTGATTCCCGTTCCAAATGACAGTGCCGTTAAATCTCTCTCACACACACTAGAAACAAAGACAAAGGCTAAGGTTGGAGCAGGAGGGGCTTTAAACAGCCAAAGCCCATTGGCTGTTACAGCCTTATCCTGCTTCAGGAAGGAAGGGTGGGGCTTTGACTTGGAGTTTTTCAAAGAAGTATTTATTCTAAAAGGGTATTGGTCTCCTCTTTAATTTGTGTGAGAAACAGGGAAAACGTTAAATTATGGGACACTGTTCAGTTGACAGAGAGCTTCACTCATTTTCTCCAGTAGGGTAGGAAAACAGATGTGGAAAGCATTTTGTGAAAACAAACAAATAAATAAATAAATATACGAAGTTAATTTCCATAGAAATAGAATTAAAGGAAAATAACACAGATCTTTTTATAAATAATTGCTCTCTATTGATAAAGAAGGAGCAGAGATGTGGGGAACCTGCCTGACTCCATTTTGAAGGCAGGGGCCATTTTGTTGTACTGTTAAAAATAAGTTTCCATGTCCCTTAAGAGCCGACTTTCTGACCTGCCCCAACCCATGCCCTTGACTTGTGTTTGAGAACACCCTAATCGGTGGCGGTCTTATTCTCACCCACTGGTATTAACAGGCAGAGTGTAAGTGAAGTGGAGAAAACAGATTTTCTTCAGGAGTTCCCTACAGAGTTGCAGGACCCTCCACAAGCAAGAGCAGAGGGGCCAGGGGGCGGGGCGCTGCCAGAGGCCTCTTCCTCTGTGAATGCCAGCCTGCAGACTGAGGTCCAGGTCTGACACAGTTCCAAGTGTCTATGTTTCTCCTAAATTTAGTACACTATCCCATTTCCAGTAACTACCTATGAATTAGGAGCCACAAGCCCCGGAGAGCCCCGGCTCTGCCCTGTGAACTCAGTTCCACACCTAGTCACAGCGACTGGAAGGAGACATCTGCTCTGTGTCCCCTGCTACCAAGGCAGATGTAGTCAGAGCTACCTCTACTGCAGGATGGGGAGGTCCCAGCTACCCTCAGAGTACCTGTGTTCCGTACTGCTAATGTTACTATGACAAAAGCAAATCCCAGCAAACACAACTTAAGAAAGGAAGACTTTCTTTTGTGTAGTTTTAAACGGCCAGTCCATGGCCACTTGGCCCTAGGCTTTCAGTAGGAGAGTGTGGTGTCACAAGGCAGTTCAGGGTCTGGGCCAACCGGGAAGCAGAGACAATGGACTTCTAGCCAGAGGCTAGCTGTCTCCGTGTTCAGCCCCTTTACTTCTTCCAGGTTCCGGCCTGTGCAGTGGTCCCACCTACATTTTGAGTGGGTTTCTCCATCAGGTCATAGCCTCTGAGGATGCCTACAGTGCACTGCACAGCAGGGGTGTGCCTCAGTCTCCTAGCTGATTCCAAATCCTGTCAAGTGAACAGTGGAAATGATCCTGGTGCCCTTAGCAAAGACGGATATGGTGGACCACATTTAATTCCTTTGCATTACTTAACAGGAGCTTTGATCTTTTCTTCATCTATCCTGCCATCAGTGTTGCTGAAATCAAAGAAGTCTGAATGTGTTTTCAGAAATATTGAGTTTTCCCGTGACTAGGAGGAGCAGCGTGGTGCTTCGAGGCACCTGGGTAAAGAAGATCAAAGTTGGTGCCTTTGTCTGGATCCCCAGTGAGGAGCAGGATTGGTATTCCTTTCTTAAAAGTCTTCTGTTATGCAGGGCAGTCTTCAGACACTTCTTTGTGAGTGCCACAGACATATAAGGAACCTGCAGATAAATGATATCCATAGCAACCATGCATACAGATAATTTCCTTGACCTTCTCACCAAAACTAGCTGCAGGGAAGGAGCTGGTGATCCTGGAAATCTAGTTTTGTGAGGATAACTCTGTATTTATTTCTTATTTGCTGTATTTCTTTATTATAACCAAATTTAAATGAAAAGAAATCATGCGTTATTATTGTGTGTGCCTGTGTGCATGATGTGCGTATATGGTGCCTTGTGGAGTCGGTCCTCTCCCGCCCTCTCTCCATGGGCTCCGGGGACTGAACTCGAGTTGCTCAGCTTGCATGTGTCTTTACCTACTGAGCCATCTTGCTGGCCCAATTACAGCACTTTCCTCTCTAGCTCTTCCCACTACTCTTGTATTCTCGTGGGAGAACAACATTTAACTTAATTTCCCATTAGTTAACACAAGTCTTGGTCTTTTTCCTATGACCTACAGAAGCCTGAATTTTGAATTTATATATCGGCCAATGACCATAGTCTTTAGAAAATAATTGAAAACATTTGCTTGACTTGTAAAACTCAGTTCTCTTTCACATTCTTATTTAGCTTAGAAATAGAACTGACTATTGACATCTGATCCTTTCTGTCCATTCCTGAATCAGAATGCTGACCTGAGTAATGGGATTTTAGTTCAGGAAGGTTTGGGAGGCCAACTAAGGCATCTCTCTCACTACAACGAGGTGTCATCAATTTTCATGGAAAATATTATCTAATCAGACCACTGCCTTTCTAACTCGCTAATGAAACAGCTCCAGGATAGACTGTTCCATTTAGCATAGTTGTGATCAGAAGATTAATTGTAACGTATTAATTGGCTTGGTGATCATGGGACACAGATGGCCCTCACAAGCCAGCTTCCCTTCCCTGCATTGACACCGGAAGAAAGTAATAGAACTCAGACAGGGAGGGTGCTGCTTCTAGCTGGAAATGCTGAGTCTGCCCACGTCCTGCCAAGGTGTCGGTATGGCAGACACTTGCAATCTAACAGGGAAACAAAGAACAATCCAGAACAGTGCAGGAGAAAGGAGGAGATCTTGGAGCTGGGGAGGACTATTTCTAGCCGGGCACTGGAAAGGCTCCCGAGACAGAGTGCTGGGTGTCTAGAGAGAGTAAGCTTACAGAGAAAGTGCCTTGGTCCTTCTCCAGATCCAGATCCAGTGGGTGATTGGAGGTAGCACACTTTCTCACTTTGTGATCCGCTTTTAAGAACAGATGTACAAAAATGAAGTCTGAAGCTTAAGCTGTTGCTCTAGGCCGTGACCAATGCCGTTTTCCCTGTTATAAGTGAGGCTTTCCTGACAGCCCCAAGCCGGCCTCGTGGAGAGGTCCATGGAAGAGACCTTAAGAGCCCAGCTGACAGAGAGCACTGAGCCCCAGTGAGGGCCTAGCTGATCCCTTCAGCTACAGTCAGAGGCTGGCCCTTCCCAGGATCCCAAACTCTCTGACGGCCCAGCTCTCCTAACACGCTCAGCCCATAACTCCTGAAGGACAGTAGGGCTTTCTCCACTTCTTCTTAGCAGGGGGCCCTGTGCCAAGGCTAGGACTCTGCTGCTCGGCAAGATTCGAATCAGGGGGAGCCCTAACCAGCATGCGGGCCTCAAAGCACTGTACATTGTCTCCTGAGTGGCTCTGAGCTCTGGCCTGTGAAGAGTCCTGTCACACATGGACACGTATCAGAAGTTACTGATTCTCACTACAAGAGCATCAGGGAGACTGAAGCCATTTACAACTGTAGTTTACACCCTCTGATTCAGTTAGGCTGGCCAGAGAGTCAGAGAATCCTCCTGTCCCTGCGTCCTCAGCACCAGGATTACAGTTGTGCACCACTAGGCCTGGCTTTCAGTTTTGTTTTAGAGCTGTGAATTCTATGCCAAGAAACCAGAATTGACAATTCTTTTTAACGCTCTTAGTTAACACTGATTTTTCAGATTTTACAGACAGTATTCTGTTTGTCAGAGAGTAAGTATTTTTGTCTGTGGCAATTCTCTCTTCTACTGATAGGTGTGGCAGCTTTACTGTCTCTCTCTCTCCATCTCATAGTTAATTAAAACTGCAAAGGAGAGAGGCAGAGAGCCAAAAGCACACAGACACTCACACATACACAGTCACACATCACACACATTATGTCAACACCCTCACGTTCAAACACAATTGCACACACACACACACACACACACACACACACACACACACACACTCACATAGTGCTTGCTTGGTCACATGACCACAAGCAGCAGGATCTAGGTCTTTAATCATAGACAGGGAAAGCCTTGGGAACTCAAATTTACATTGAATCTAAAATTCTGTGTTTTCTGACTATGGAATGTTATTATTTTTTAGTTGTGAATAAAATCACTTCTTCCATGGATTACAGAAATCATGGGCCTCAGTGCAGCCTGAATGAAACGAGTTACATGGGAATTTCAAATGACTGTCTGTGTTCCCTCTTCCTCTCTGCCATGCTGAATCTTTCAATCTGTGTGTAATGTCACCCAAAGAAAGAGCTTTCATCTCAAAGAAATAAGAGACATGGTTTATACTGGAGAAAATATGAATGATCATGACCTGGGAACCTAGGTTTAGGTTACCCCAAATACAATGTTCTAATATGGAAGCAGTTTCATGTGATTTTTACGGTAACAGGGGAAAAAAGTTACAAATCAAAGCATTTAAAAGACTACATTGGTGGAAGCAAGGCGGGCTACAGCAAGATGGTGCTCTGCGATAGGCCTCGGAAACTGTCTGATGACGGGTTTAGCTCTTTGATTGGTGGAGAATTAGGGTTTCGTTAAGTTAATATACCCCCAAAGGTTTTTGTGTGTTTGTCAGGATGTTAAGTTGGGCTGGTAACAGCATGTTAGGGCTGGCACAGAGGAGGAGAAAGAACGGCCCTTTAGTAGGCTAAAGATCTTCCGAGATGAATTGTAATTAGGGTTTGGACCTGCAACATTCCAACCTCTTGAAATCATTGAAGTTTTAATGTCATTTAGCTTGTATAGACAGATAGCTTCTTCCCAGGAAATCTTGCTCACACTGTCTCCTTTAGTTTCCGGGACTCTTCTCTGAGGTGTATATGATCATGTTTGTACATGAGGGAGTTGAGGCCTCAGCAGGCCAGGTATGGGCCCAATGTCTCACAGAGGAGAGGAAGTCACATGATTTCAATGCTTCTTGGGGTTTTAAAGACCAATGACACTTACAAAAAAAATCAGTAGAACCTATAGAAGCTTTTTCATGCCTCTGGACTTTTAACCTAGTCCACGACTCGCCCTGACGAATGAAGGAATCCTTTCCAGTTGATGCATGCATGAAAAGAGTTCTGGGTATTGTGGACCCAGAAAAGGGAATATTTGTGATCATTCCTGTAGAATATATTCCTGCTAAACACAGATAGAGCAAGGACAGACCATAGAAACAATTCCATCCAAGTCCAGCTCGGTGAATCAATGGTTTTGGAGAATTGCTTGAAGGAACTTGGGTGACAGGGGCATGAGGGGAAAGCCCCACCCCAGCAATGATGACAGTTTCTGAAAAGATGCATCTCGGCCGTTCCCTGTGCAGATGGCAGGCAGCTCCACTGAAGATGTTCCTTGCCCCTCACAACTGGTCAGCGCTTATATAAGCATGCGGAGGGTGGAGTGGGGATTTCTGTGTCTTAAAATTTTAGTGAGTTTCCTGAGTTGTTTTTCAAGTGAGTGCCATGAGCCTCTTTGACTCTCCCTGTGCTCTTCAGGAGGGAGTGCTTTGGTTCAGAGAAAACAGCTAACCGCAAGTGATAAAACAAGTTTGGAACCATTTATTGAGTCTGCCTAATTTGGTTAGATGGCAGTAGCTGGCCTTCTGGAACTCGGGATGTTCCCTAAGTGTCCAGCAGAGAAGTTGTATGAACCCTCAAAGATGGAACTTTCTAGAGAAAGAGGGTGGACAGTGTCTTCCCAGAACAATGTGGTTGAAGATGGGTCTTACTTTGTTATCAAAATGAGACTTCCAAGGCATGTACAAAACGTAAGTTCTACCTTTTGGAAATTCTTCTTGCTTATAGTTCCTCGCATGATTTCATTTTGTAAAACACATTTTTTTCTTTTCTCCAGCATGCTGTCTTCAACACTGTTCATCACATTTCTTCCAGTAAAATGTATTAATAAAGCGTGTGAAGTGGGGGCTGGGAAGTTGGCTCAGTCAGTAGAGTTCTTGCTTTCACAGCAAGCACAAGGATTTGAGTTTTAATTTCCAGCACCGATATACAAAGTAAGGTTAGGTGGCATGTATGCTTGATCCTAGTGTGGGGGAGATGGAGGCAGGAGGATCCCTGGAGCTCACTGGCCAGTCAGCCTAGCTACTTGGGAAGCTCCAGACTAATGAGAGACGATCAGTGGTTGTCACCCTCAGACCAACACTGAAGATTGTTCTCTGGCTTCCACACACATTCGCAAACATGTACCCATGCACACATGCACCCATGTGAACATGTGCCCACATATACACATAAAGTCCAAGCTGCCAGAGAAGGGAAAACAGCATATACTTGGAATTGCTAATTCTGTTTTTCCATTCAAACTGTTTCTTGGGTCCCTGCTGTGGGACAATTGCTATTTCAGGGGGCGCATGCAGCAGAAAATAGAGGAGAGAATGAGAAGATCTGTGTTTGTGGAGTTCATGTTCTGAAGAATAGAGCAGACTATAAATGAGAGAGACAAGCAAACTGTGAACTGGTACTGAAGAGGAAGGAGATGGGAAGGGAGCATCTCCGGGAGAGCAGTTACAGCTGTGAGGAGGTTACTGAAGAGACCTACAGAGAATGTGATGCTTGCCTGAGCAATGCCTTGAGGGCAGGAGACTGAATCATGAAGAAGCATGATGAGGAGGGAGGGGGAAATGCAGAAACAGCCAACCAGGACTCTTGAAACAACGGACTTCCTGTTAGGGTGAGAGGTCAATAGAGACACTGACAAGTTTGGTGCAAAGTAAGCAACAGAAGAACTAGTGCAATGGCTACGGGGCAGGCTGAGTCGTGCCGAGCCTTACAGATGCCATTTGAAGACTTTATTTTACTGCAGTGGGACGTGGAGGTGAAGCCCAGAAGTGCTGATTCTGAGACTGGATGTCTGAGCTTCAACCCCACTCACCCCACTTGCAAACCGGCAGTTTTTCCTGCCACAGCATCAGAGGCATCTCATGTGCTGGTCCCTGTGTCCAAGTTCTGGACCAGGTGTGGTGGGAGGGTGAGAACCACAAAAGTAGGCAGCTGTGAACTTTGATGAGGCCACAGTCTGTTACTCATCTCTCCTCTTTAGAGATGTGCTTCATTTTCTTCTTTTTTATTATTATGTGTTGTGACATATATGGAATTTATTAGAGTGGCTTACAGGCTGTGGTTGGTCTAATCTGACAACAGAAAGGTCAAGAATCCAGTAGTTATTTTGTCCTTGAGAGTGGATGTCTCAGGCTGGTCTCCAGTCTACATTGGATTCCCAAGGAAGTAGGTTCTAATATCAGTGCAGAAATGCCTCCACAGCAGGATGGATGAACTTGCCAGTGAGAGTGAGGGCAGGCAGGCAAAAACCAGATGCTTCCTTTTTCCATGTCCTTTTATGTGGGCTGCCACTGGAAGACGTGGCCCAAATTTAAGGTGGGTCTTATCACCTCAAAGGATCCAATCAAGAAAATCTCTCACAGATGTGCCCAGCTGCTTGAATTTTAGCTGATACCAGATGTAGTCAAGTTGACAACTACTGACCTATCTCTGCAGCTCTAGATGTTTCTTTTTTAAGGCTATATGATGTGTCTAGGCACAGGTTTCTAAATCTCTGTACAGGATCTGCTCTCTGTAGGATTTTTTTTTTAGATTTATTTATGTTCATGTGTATGAGTGTTATGCCTGCATTTTATATATAAGTATCACGTGGATGCCAGGTGCCCCCAGAGGACAGAAAAAGGCATTGGGTCTCCTGGAACTGGAGTTACAGAAAATTGTGAGCCACCATGTGGGTGCTGGGATCTGAACTTGGGTCCTCCGAAAGAGCAGTCAGTGCTCTTAACTACAGAACCATCTCTCCAGTCCCATTCCCTGTACATTTGAAGGCTGTTCACTATTTAAACATGATCTTTGCTCAAGAGGCTTATACTTTGCAGGAACACGAGGCATCCATGAAGTGTTATTCAACATGATGAGACTGAAGTGTGTAACACTAACCAAGCTGCTGGGTTGAGAACCAACAGGAAGTGGTGGGGTTGAGAAAAGATAGAGAAGCAACAAGGACTTGGGGACAGGGGTGGTGGTCCCTCTCACTTCTCTTCTACTGCCTATGAAATGGGATCACCATCTTTGGCACTCTAAGCCTCAGTTCCCTTGGTTGTCAGGTGTGGATAAGATTAACTACTTCTCAGGGCTGTTGTAATGAACACCAGGTGGCTCACACATCATAACCCTGATCAAAACCATAGTATTTCCATTCTATTTATCTATAGGGATAGTAACTAGCTCCGCCAATACTTTACCTCAGAAAACAATCCACACGAAATATACTTAAGTTGAAAATTAGTAGTTATTCTGGCAACTTGAGCACTCTGAAATAAACAGTAACAGACTTACTGGTAATTACTTGATAAATCTTAACCACAATTATGATACTCAAAACACTGAAATTCTTAAATCTCTAAGAGACTCCATGAAGCAATTTCCTTTGCAAAAATAACTTTACTTGCTTTCCTTTGCCGTACAAATGTTAAAGAAAGATGAACTAAATACTAAATACAGCATTTTTCATAAATACTGTTTTTGAGTTAATTCATGTATTTCTAAGGCTGAAAATAAAACTTTGGAGTTTATTTAAGGTGGATGGGAAATGACTCAGCCTCACTGCATCTAGGGAAAAAAATAACAAAGAAAAAAAAGCAGGAGATGCTTACGCACAAAACACAGTAAGGAGTCACCCTTTCCCCACAGGCTAGGAATCTGCCTTAAAGAATGAATTCTGGACCAAGTTTTGGTGTGGGATATCCACCAGAGAAGACCACGTGGACACAGGTTTTAGCCAATAGAAAGTCTTTATTAGTCACAGGTGGCTACACTGGGTATTCAGAATCCCAGTGTAGCCCCAAGCCTTTCTCAGTGTGAACTTTTAAGCACAAAAATCATATCCTGGGTTGACATCCTTCAGTCAACAAGAACAGTTATCCAGTAGCAGAACTATAGACGCCAAAAAGTAAGGTTGGTACATTTAGAGACTTTCCCAGAACTATGGACTTCGATGGAGTAAATCTTTGCTTTCACTTTGGCAGGTGGCGCTGTCTGTGTGCTGAGTTTATGGCCCGAATGGTACTTTCATCATGAAGTCAGTCGTGCTAAGGTTTGGGGGGCTACTAAGGTCTGGGGCCCTGTTACAGCTTAAGGTGTTTACTCTTAGCAGGTACATTTACACAGATCAGAAAGAATGAGTGTTTCATATCTGAGTACCCCATATCTCTATTCCTTAACTTAAATGGCAGGAATTCGTGTGTGCAAGCGTGTGCAGAAACCAGAGGCCGACTTCAGGTGTCAATGTGCCCTGTTGTTTTGAGGCAGGGTCTCTTATTGGTCTAGGTCTTGCTGAGCAGGTTATGTTGTCTGGACAGAAAGCTCTAGGCATCCTCCTGCCTCTGTCTCTGAAGTCCTGGGATTACAAATGCACAACATTTTTATATGGGTTCTGGGATTGAATCAGATCATCAGGATTGCCATCAGGCACCCTTACCCAGTGAGCCAACTTGCTGGCCCCTAATAGAAGTCTTTTTTTTCTTTTATATATACATATGTAATTTTACAATTAAAGTATAATCACATCATTTCCCCATTTTCTTTCCTCCCTCCAACCCCTCCCACATGCTGTATTCATTAGCTCTCTTTCAAATTCATGGCCTCTTTTCCTTTGTTTTCACACACACGAGAGAGAGAGAGAGAGAGAGAGAGAGAGAGAGAGAGAGCTAAATATATAAACACAGTCTGCATAATACTGTACAGTCCATATAATGTTGCTTTTTCTTGTATAGTATTAGCGGGACCAGCCTTAATACCATACATCCCAGGAGCTCAGGAGAGAAACTACAAACAGCGAGGGCTATTTTTGGGAAAATAGAATCTCAGCACACCGAGCTCTTTAGTCCATTCATTTCAATTCACCTGGAATAACATCCTATTTACACAGCTTCAGTTCTGTTCTCGTGCCTAGCTCCTTTCTTGTCTGATTTCTCTCTCTATTCTTCTACTGTTCCCTCTAAGTTCTATCTTAATTCTCTCATCTTAATTCTGCCTCATCTAGGTCCTTTTCATCTTGTTCTTACCCAGCTAGTACTTCCCCATCTGACTCTTCCTCATTCTCTTCCATCTCGTCCACTCATTCTCTCTGGTCAAAATCCTCCTTATCCCTCTCTGTTCTCCATCTCTAAGCTCTCCATGTTCCTCCTAAGTCTCCCAGGAATCCAGTTATAAACCCAAGCAATAGCAAGCCCCTGGTTGAGCAAGGTCACTAGGCTTGAATTCTACTGGGTCATAAAGGCAGGTAAGAATTTTCCTCAGGCAGTAACCACCAGGCTTTCTTTTACAATCCAAAATGGGAGTGGTAAAAGAGAAGGTTAACTGAGTGCTAATGCCTGGTTAGTATATCAAAAAGGGGGTCTATGTGCTCAGTCTACATTCTTAGAAGTGGTTAGGTAAGAAGTTAGGAGTCTATTAGTAAGGTTGTATAAGATAGGAGGGTCTCACCCTAAATTGCACAAGAAATAAAGCTATCACCTGACCTAGGAGACAGGTGTTGTTTCCTTCAGCATTGGATGCTTAATAGGCATTTTAGATAAATACACTGTTAGGAGTTCTTTGGAAGCACACAAGAAAATCATTTTAGGAATCAGCATATATATATATGCTAAAATATCACCAAGACTTCTTAAGCCATGGCTTGACCTTTGGAGAAGTCCTTGACTTTTCCAAGTAGTAGCTTTTGTGATAGTAGCTGGATCCCATTACATTTTTCTGCAGCTTGAAGCAGCTTGTAGTATATGATATCATGGCTGGCCACTTGGGGTTGTACTGGGGCCCTGCAAATGTTATGGCTTGCAGGGAAATGATCCTTGTGAGGTGAAGAATGAGTCAGCACACTTTAGCAGGTGTTGGGTCAAAACTTCCAGAGTCTCACCTTGTAGTTTTGTTTTGTTTTTTCTTACACAATTAAACAGTAAAACTTTAAGAAGAGGTTTTGCTGTGGGATGTTCTATATGGCAAATGTGTTGCTCTGATTGGTCAATAAATAAAATACTGATTGGCCAGTGGCTAGGCAGGAAGTATAGGTGGGACTAACAGAGAGGAGAAAAGAAAGAACAGGAAGGCAGAAGGAGTCACTGCCAGCTGCCGCCATGACAAGCAGCATGTGAAGATGCCGGTAAGCCACGAGCCATGTGGCAAGGTATAGATTTATGGAAATGGATTAATTTAAGCTGTAAGAACAGTTAGCAAGAAGCCTGCCATGGCCATACAGTTTGTAAGCAATATAAGTCTCTGTGTTTACTTGGTTGGGTCTGAGCGGCTGTGGGACTGGCGGGTGACAGAGATTTGTCCTGACTGTGGGCCAGGCAGGAAAACGTTAGCTACAAGGTTTCCACATGACAATTATCACAACAAAGCTTTAGGCATAGTTACACAGAAACTCCCTGATGAAGTCGCAAAGCACCCATGACCTTTGCAATAAGAATGAATTCTATTGGCTGATAACAGTGCTCAGGGCAAAGGCCTAAGAAGGGTTTGTAATAGGCATAAGAATGGATTCTACTGATGGAGGATGCAAAGCATGTGGGGGGCCTCTGTCATAAGGAAGGGTCCCATTCACTGGGAGACAAAGCTCAGGACTGAGGCCTAAACAATGCTCAGGATTTTTGAGGGATTCAGGAAGGCTGACTCCGTAGAACAGCAAAAAGATCTCCAGGTTGTTAGACAACATCCGCTCCAGCCTTCCAGGTGAAAAGGCATCATTTCCTTAGCTTGAAGAAAATAGGCCTGTGTGTTTAACAAGCCTGGTTCCTCCAGTGTTTCTCTGAGCTGTGCCTCCTTCGGGAATGGATCACCAACTGGAGGGGCCCTCCATGGGGAGCACAACTGGAGGGGTCCCCCTGGGGGAGCACTACTGCTCCCCATCTCCGAGTTCTTTAGTTACCTGCAGTTCTTTGTCTAGAGTTGGCCCCATGAGATTTCCCCTTACATGTTAGCATTTCTATTATGTGTTGTCTGTGTTCTGATGCACATAGGCAGCCCTGTTGGTGAGACTTCATGGATACCATGAAGTCGCTGCTGACATTTCTAGGAAATGCAACCACGCAGTGGATTTGCTGTTCCCACGGCTCTCTTCAGCCCTCCTCTTCTGCTGTGATCCCTGAGCCTGAGCTGCAAGCCTTGCATTGTAGCTGGATCAGCTGGGGCTGGTCCCTACAGGACCGCTGGCTCTCGGCTCTTTGATTGGTTGCAGTCTTTCTGTAATGGTCCCCATCTGTTACAAAGAGACATTTCTTTGGTGAGGAGCGAGGACTGCATGTTTCTGTGGGTGTAAGAATAAATATTTAGAATGTAGGTAGGAATTTTGTTTGGGTAGGCTCATGGGCAACCTGACCAACAACTCAAAAGGGGGCTTCTCACGTCTGGTGTGGAGGTTTTTGTTAGTCTATAGCTCTTGGGTGGAGTATTGTCGGTCCAAATGGGAAAATTTCATTTAAACTGTACATGCATACACAGACTTATAGGTAAGTTGATAATAATATGATTCCTTATGGCTTTTTCAGACATCCTTACTGTTATTGTTTTACGCCCTTCTTCTGTACTTATCACCCTCCCCCTGTAATTAAAGGCTCCCATTTCCCCTTGTTCCCCCTTCACATCACTCGTGCTCTCTATCCCCCCTCTCTACTGCTCCTGCCAATGTCATCCAGAATCCTTGTCAGTCTGTCTGTCAGTCCGTGCCTGCCTGAATGCTGGCTTGTGAGTCTGTCTGTCTCTATCTGTGTGCAGGTGTGGCCCTGTGTTGTGTGTCCCTAGCAAAAGGCTTTGCTTCCTCTTTTATTGAATAACAGGAACAGCAACACATAAGGAAGGAATGAAGCACACTTTATGGAAATCTTTTACAGAGTTTTACAAAGGATTAAGTTACTTTACTCCAACTGACCCATATAACAACAGTATTCTAAACATCATCACTTATCAAGCAACAGCTGCATGCTGTGTCCAACATTTATGGTAGATATTGATTTTGTAAAGCCACTTTTTCCCTGTGTTCTGTTTTCAGCAAATGAATATCATAACTCATGTATACACTTGCACTACTCACGGGTCAGGGCCATGGAAGAGTACATAGCCTGAGATTACAGCCATGCATTAGCCTTGGTTATAAAATCCAAGGTGAGTAAGGTTGGCTGTTACATTATTCTCTAAAAGGCAGGTTAAACAAACAGGTTGAATGCACAGTGGAATAGCAGTCTTAAGTCTCAAGTGACAGCAAGGTATATTACTAACTTTGACCCTGAGACCCAGCCAAAGGACCAGTCTCTTCGAATGTAAGAGATGTCATCATATTAATGTGTCACCATAAATGAGTACTCCAGAGGTAGAACCAGTGAGAAAGAGACAGATCTGGGATAGACAGGTGCGAGAATGACTGTGGAGGCTGAGCAGTGTCCAGACAGGCCCTCTGCCAGTGAGAGACCAGAGGAACTGTTAGTGCAGCTTACTCCAAGACCAGAGCCATCAGGGAGGCTGATGGTGCCCATAAGGGAACAAGAAGGGCAGATAAGAATGGGAGGGCTAATGGGGACATTTTTCTATTCTGTATGATGACACATTTGTACCACACACTGCAGGAAGGGATCTGCATGTATACATTAAAGAGCCCAGGCACGCTTGTTGCTAACAGTTTGTGCTGATTTAACCTTTAACCTAGATGTCACCTTGGAAGGAATGTGAAGTAAAGAAGCCTTTGAAGTATGAGAGTCTGAGAGAGAGAGAGAGAGAGAGAGAGAGAGAGAGAGAGAGAGAGAGAGAGAGAGAGAGAGAGAATGCAGGAGATGACACAAGAATAGCACCCACCCCTTGAATCTCAGAGAAGAGACTGCCAATGTGATCACAGGGACAGGACTGAACTTCAAAAGGATTGACAGTCTTTGTTCCTAGTCCCTGTAAAGTGTGCAAGCTGGAGATGAGAGAAAGAAGGAAAAGTGCCTGGATATGAGGTCTCTGTCTTCTCAGATTGTCGACTCTCAGAATGAAGAACAGTTAAAGGATCAATTCCTGTCTCTGTTCATTGGAATCTGGGGGGATAGGCGTAAGGGACCTGATATCTAAGTGACACTAGTGAGCTTCAGCTGTCAACATGACACAACTTAGAGTCATCGGAGGGAATTTCAGTTGAGGGATTGCCCAAATCAGATTGGCCTGTGACCATGTCTGTGAGGGATTGTCTTGATTGGCAATTTGATGTAGAAGGGTCTGCTCCACTGTGGACAGCATCATCCCTAGGCAGGTGTGTCCGGGCTGTATAAAAAAGCTAACTGAATAAGCCAGAGAGTAAGCTAACAAGCATTGTTCATTTGACCATGGCTTCTGCTCTCAGGTTCCTGCCTTGAGTGTCTGCCCTGGCTTCTCTTGATGGATGGGACTGTGACCTGGAAGTGTAAGATGAAATAAACTTTTTCCTTCCATAAGTTATTTTCAGTGGTTGTCTTTGTTAAGGTTTCTATTGCTGTGAATAGACACCATGGCTATGGCAACTCTTATAAAGGAAAACATTTAATATGATGGCTTACAGTTTCAGAGGTTTAGTCCATTATCATCATGGCAGAACATGGTGGTGTTCAGATAAACATGGTGCTGGAGAAGTAGCTGAGAGTCCTACGTCTTGACTCACAGGCAACAGGAAGTGGTCTAAGATACTGGGTGGTATCTTGAACATATATGAGACCTCAAAGCCTGCCTCCACAGTGACACACTTCCTCCAACAAGACCACACCTCCTAATAGTGCCACTCCTTTTGGGGACCTTTTCTTTTAAACCACCACAGTGGTGATGTTTGTTACAGCAACAGAAAGGAATCCAAGACAGTGTTCCTCTCAGTGTGAGGTGCATGAATCTGGTGTGTGTTCACTGGTACCCTCTCAGAGCCTAAAGGTCAGAAGGTGGAGTTCCAGTGTTCAAGGACAGTAGAGGATGGGTGACTGAGTTCCATAAGGAAAGGAAAGAGAGCAAGTGTGCCTTTCTTCTGTTTTGTTCTAGCACCCAGGCACTACATGATGCCAACCCATTTGGAGTGAGGGGGCACATCTTCCTTAGCATCCTGAATCAACTGTCAGTGTCCTGCAGAGGCATCCTCACAGACCCTGAAACACTGCTTTACTAGCTATCTGGGTACCCCTTTGTCAAGTTACCTAACCCATCACTCCCATTCCACATGGCCGGATGCACAGAACGCCCTCCTTGTTACTATCTAATCGTGCATACCTGCATCCGTATGATGAGAATCCTTCTCAACATGGTAAGGTACACTCGACTCATCACAGCATGAAGATGGCTATCCAGCCACGTGTTGAAGAGCTGTGTTATGTGTTTGCTGAGTCTCCATTCGTGGCTATGGCTGGCTACATCAGAAATAAAAACCATTGCTTCAGCCGGGCGGTGGTGGCGCACGCCTTTAATCCCAGCACTCGGGAGGCAGAGCCAGGCGGATCTCTGTGAGTTCGAGGCCAGCCTGGGCTACCAAGTGAGTTCCAGGAAAGGCGCAAAGCTACACAGAGAAACCCTGTCTCGAAAAACCAAAAAAAAAAAAAAAAAAAAAAAAAAAAAAAAAAAAAACCATTGCTTCATAATTAATAGCACTGGTGACTCAGAGTAACAAAAATGAGGCAGCATGTTTTATGACTTTGCAAGGCTGTGAATCAGCCTAGAATGGCAGGTCAACTGATGATGCCCACTTAATAATGCGAATGCAACAACCCCCTTCCTCGCTTTCCTTTCTGGCTGAGTAGTCAGGAGGGTACAATCTTATCAAGGCCTCTTTCCCCACATTTGTCTTTTTCTCAACAAAGCTTATGAATGGGTTCATCTCTGCTTTACTCCCTGTTTATTTTAATGCTTATCAGAGGCATGACCTTGCAGGCAGGCTGGGCTATTAGTAATTTGCTACTCCAAACTTTTGCTTTGGCTTACCAGAGTTTGGGGGAGGGGTGGGGGAGGGTTAGTTGGACTAGCCTACTCCAGCAGAGCCCAGTGTTTTCTGTTTACCTTTTTAAAAATGAACCATCAGATTATATTTCTTACAGCTGTCTGATCCCAACTCTGATACGCTTCAAGATGATGTAAAAATTGCCCCATAGGATGAGACATTTGTCTAAGAATCAATTCTAGTCCTAAACTCACAATTCCCATGTCAGACAATAGCCTACACTCCATCACTGTACAAAGGACACCTCTGAATGCCACTCACTTTCCTGGGGCCAATGAGCTGACATCATGTACCATAAGAACATTTGAAACTGACTGCCTCGGGCAGAAAGACTGAATTATTCAGTTTATACTAAAAACTCCAGGGTAAGAGGCCTCTCAGGGAAAAGCCACATTGAAAATCTTGTTAGCTTAAGTACCTTCTCTACCTATGTTCAACTCAGGGTGCCTTACATTACAGGAGGACAGCAAGGTGCCACAGTTTGAATATAACATACCCCCAAACCCCACCCCCATTTCTGCTTATCTTCCAATGAGCTGAAGGTTTTGTCCTCAGTTAGTGCTTTGGGGAGGAGATACAGCTGATGGACTTAAAAATAAAAAACATCGTGAAGTTATATGCAGAGGAGGAGTTGGGGGAGTTGGATGAATGGTACACATCCTGCAAATCCTTGTGAATTAGAATCGATTTAGATACACACATGTAAACTTATAGGATTAATTATAAGTCCAGAAATACAAACCTGTTTATTCATGCATTTAGTGTTCAATAAATGTTTCATTGGAAATCACAAGTTGGCAGGAAAAATGGATTATTTGATAAATGGTGCTGATGTAATTATAAACTAGCTAGGGAAAAATAAAGCTGGATTGGTTGAGAACACACAATAAAAGGAACCTCAAAAAGGACAGACCAGGCAGTGACAGGCCAGCAGATCTCTCCACTGAGGAATCTACCCTATATCCCATGGTCCGATGGTCTGTGTCTCCAAGTTCACATACTGACACCTGGTTTTAAGGAGGATAGAGCTTCAGGAGGCAGTGATGTCATGAGGGCTTCTCATCAATGGGACTCATGTCCTCATAAAAGAAGCTTAAGAGCATTGCTCACCTCACACCTTGTGTGAGAATGCAGCAGCAGGTGACATCTCTGAACCAGACAGCCCTCGTCAAGACCCGATCTGCTGGTGCTTTGATCTTGATGTCACTGTCTCTAGAACTGACAGCTACAGATTGCTATTGCTTACTCAGTCTGAGGTGTCTTGCTGGAACAGTCCAAATGGGCCCAAACAACTTATGAACTCAAAAAGAAGAGGAGGGGGTGCACATGAGCTGGGATTGTTCAACTACACAGTTGGCCCCTATAGACCTAGAAAAGTACTGTGCACTGCTAGGCTTCTCATCTGATTTTTATGCCCTTGTCCCCCTGATGAAACCACCTGACCCTCCTCCACCTTTCAGGTTCTTCCTGCCTGCCCCCTCCTTGTCATGATCTAGCAAGGTAGTTGGCATCAGCCTTGAGGGGACATCTGTGCTGACAAGCTCTGGGACCTTGGCTCCTCTACCCATCTGCTTTGGCAGACCCAACTACCAGAATTCATGTGCCTGCCTTGTGTGATTATGTAACCTCCTCTAACTTCTAGACCCCCAGTAGCTGCTCTCTGCCAGGCTTCTCAGCCTCTTGCTCTGTGACAAGAGTCGAAAGATGCTGGGGAGAGCAAAGAGCTTTGCAGAAGGCTGGCTCATCTGAACCCTTTAGATCCTGGCTCTTGTAACTCTCCTGCTTATTCTTGGTGAGAATGTGAGTCTACCACAGGCTGCCCTGTTGCTGTGCAGCTCTGGTGGATAAATTATTTGCATGGTGACAAGCTCAAAAAGTATGGCACTCTCTAGATGAAACTGACGTTTTATAAAATGTAACAAGTTACCTTGTCTCACTGCTCTGGTTCCATGTTGAATTTGTGGCTGCATAACACTAATGCCACAGCATGAAGCATCACAGTGACAGCTGGTGTTTTCCATTTGCCTAATTCTGGTGACATTTTCAGCACATTAGGTTACACTTCACCCCTTAAATGAGAGCAATCCCCAGTTGCCTGGGAGTCTTATTCCACATTACAAAAGCTTCAATTAAACCAACATTGATGTGAGTGACTTAACTATTTTCTGTGCAACAGTATGCAGGGTGATAATCTTGTGTGTGTGTGTGTGTGTGTGTGTGTGTGTGTGTGTGTGTGTGTGTGTGTGTGTACGTGTGCAAGCACAAATGTGCATGCAAATTCACATGCATGTGGTTGCCCTCAGAGGCCAGAAGAGAGCATCATGGTTACTGGAGCTGGAGTGATAGGTGATGGTGAGCCATTCAACAGAAGACCTGGGAACTGAACTTAGCTGAACTTAGGTCCTCTGGAAGAGCTGAAAATGGTCTTAAATATTGAACCAGCTCTCAGCCCCATAATGGTAAGTATCTTTAAACACACTCTCCACATACATCTACAGAGACCTGTACACACGTGTCTACATAAGTGCAACTCAACCACTAGCAGTGACATTTTTTAATGTGAGATACTTTGTTACTACAGTTCTTTCTGATTAACATATTCAATCACCATGTTTAAGCAAATTTCAAAGGATTGACTTCACTGTGCCATCTGCCCATACAGCCCTGAATAAGCCTAGTTGTTCGGCATATCTTTAAATACAGATTATTTTAAGCATAGAGCCTCCATTAGGGCTCACTCACTCTTCTGGGTTTTCCACACACATGAATTAAGAGTGATCACCCATTTTCTTGTCATATTTTTTAGAGCAAGATGTACAATTTGCCTCCTGTGGTTTCATAGTCTCTTTCCTCCAATTACTACCCAGGTGGAGGTCCCTGCATGAAGCTGGTTTATCTGCAGTGATGTACCCTCTCCTAAATACTTTGCTTCACAAAGCCTCTCAAAGGCCTTATCTAGCACAGCCAGAAAGATGATGGATCTGATCCTCAAGCTGAGTCAAGGATGACTGGCCAAGGAAATCTTGGCTATGCCATTGTGAAAACATACCACAAAGTTCTCTGTACAAGAGAAACTTTCAAAGCACAATTAATCATTTCCTTGCTTACAGCAGGGGCTGAGTGTTTAGACAACACAGTGGGAGGGGCTTCCAAATCATCCGACTGGAGTTAATTGCATGATACAGAGCCAAGAAGTGTAATGTCTTGCTTCCGAAGACTTTCAGCTACTTAAGAAACACTGTGCTAAGAATAGCATTTTTATCCAAGCTAAGAGCAGTTAAACAGCCCCAAGGAAGCTGGTAACAGCAGCTACAGCAGGGACAGTAAAAGAATGTACTCTGACAAATGCACCACATGAATTAGAAACACGGGGCATTTGGGAAACAAAAGGGGTTTAAAGACCATGCTCCTCCTAGGATAAGAAGGGGACTTTCACAAATAGACAAATGCCACCACAACCCACCTTGGGTGCCACCATCTGATTAATATCTGTGGGGCCAAACTCCTCTACGGAAGGGTCCATCAGATAGTCAGTGACACATCAGTGCCATGAACAAGTAGTATAGTGGCTAAGGGTTTGGGCGTTCTGACAGGGCCGTGGTAAGAATTGCTCCTCAGCAGCATGGCTTCCAGTGGGAAGGACGCATCTCTGCTACCTGCAGCACCACAGCATAAATCATGAATGGTGGCAAGAGCAGATAGTCACTGAAATTCTCCAGGACACTATGCAATGTGCCTGGTAAAACAGAGTAACATGCTCCCCACCAGTTCGTCAGTCTGGCCAATGCCAATTATTTTGGTGGGTCATAGTGGTGTTGTCATTTAAAGGTTCCATCTTCACAGCCTCTGTTCATCAAGAAGCAAGCCACAGAGGAGGCACGTGCTGGTGGGTGACCATTCTGCCAAATACACAAACATGCAATATGAAGCAGGCACAGGAACCATGCTGGCTACCTGAACCTAAAGCCGTGGTCCTGCTGCTCGGAGAAGCATCCACATACGTACACGTGTGTTGATGGCAGACCCCATGGGCCAGGTTCACCTCTGCATCAGATAGGACTGCAGAGTCACCTGATAACTTCTCATATCCTTTCTATACAAAGAAGGCAAGTTTTCCTAACTACTTTTCAATCATACACACAAAACAACATTTACTCTGTCAATAAAGTAGTTGGAGCATCCCCATCTATTTTTCTAGGATGGACTGTCCATTCAGATGGGGTGTTTCAAAATCTGGGAACTTACCTTTGGACTGATCTGGACCTGGTCATCACACAGTGGACTCACACAGAAGTGGTGAACTGTCCTAGCTCCTTTTATGTCAACTGGACACAAGCTAGAGTCATCTGAAGGGAGGGAACCTTGTTAGGATTTATGCAGCAGAACCAATGTCAGCGTTTAGCGGCAGGTCTAGGCCAAGGTACACTGCAAAGATCACATCATGCAACAGATCTCACTTAAGAGATTTATTGGCAGAAGAGAGAGTAAAAGGCCATCTCAGAGTAGGGACATGAAAAAGAGATGGAGGCAGACTCACAGACAACAGAAAGACAGAAAGAAAGAACAAGAGAGAAAAAGAGAGCCATTTGTGGTGGCAGGGACCTTTGAAAGGGCTGGTGACTTGTGATGATGTAGCTAGCTGCTGTTGTGCTGAGTTGCTGAGGGCAGGGTGCAGGAGTCCTTGATTTCTACAAACCTCAATTGAGAAAAATGCCTCTATGAGATCTGATTATAAGGCATTTTCTTAATTAGTGACTGATGAGTGAGAGCCCAGCCCATTGTGGGTGATGCTGGTGGTCCTGGGTTCTAAAAGAAAGCAGACTGAGCAAGCCCTGGAGAGCAAGCCTGTAAGCAGCACTCCTCCATGGCTTCTGCATCAGCTCCTGCCTCCAGGTTCCTGCCCTGTTTGAGTTCCTGTCCTGACTTCCTTGGATGATGGACTCCAATATGAAAGAGTAAGCCCCCTTCCTCCCCAGCTTGCTAAGACACCAGCCTTTTAACATTGTGATATAACATTTGTTGTCATCGACAAACTTCATGTTAGGAAAGTATACAATCAAATTACAAACAAAATATCACGCATAACATCTGGTGTTTTAAATAGGTTTACACTTTTGTGTAGGTCTGGTTCACAGCTGTCTTGGGGCTCAGGTGGCCTGCAGCTCATGATTTGGACATGTCTGAGTGTTTTGAAGTGACTTTCTTTTGTGGATGTAAAAACACAACCCTCACCTCAAAAGCAGCAAGAGATAGTTTAATCTGGAGCTAAAGTTGAGTGACCCCAGAACCCAAATTCGGGGTTCCCCCAAAGACCACATTGCACAGAAGAGGTTGTCAGGTGAGGTTTTTATCAGTTACAGAGCAAAGAGAGTTATAAAGTGTTTCCCAAATACATAGTGGAGACCACAGATAGATGAGTTACAGCAAAGCAGGGCTGGGGTGTGCAGCTGCAGATTTCACACGCTGTCTGACAACATTGTTAGCGTTTGGTGAACACTGGTCTGCTAAGGGTGCATTGTAAGGTTTGGTGGTTACAAGGATATGAGGTCAGACATACTGGAGGCGGTGGATGGCTGCCAAAGAACTAAGAATGCCCAAGATAATTTGGCTCTGGCTTGCAGCATTTACTCTCCATAATCTCTAATTCAATCATTTGGCTTTGTGGAATCTTTAACAGGTTCTCTATTTCTCTCTTTCTCCTTCTCTCTCTCTCTCTCTCTCTCTCTCTCTCTCTCTCTCTCTCTCTCTGTCTCTATCTCTCTCTCTCACTCTCATTTTCTTTTATTTCTCATTTCAGCCTTCTGGGAACCTCAGATCCTCCACACATCACAGTAAATACAAGTTGGTGGACACTACAGTAGAAACAGTGCAAGTGCTTGCTATGTGTTAGGAACCTTCTAGAAGCTGCACATGGGTTATTTTATCCAAATTCCATCACCATTCATTATGCCAGATGTTTCCAGCTCATTCAGAGATGAGGGGAGTGGGGGATGAGTGAGGGGCATTCCAGGTCATCATGGGTAATGAGTGATGGAGACTGAAAATCAGACAGCCCTAAGGTGCCTGTACAACTCCAGCCTCCAAACGGCAGCCACAGGGTCTGTCTGTGTTTCAACATGACTTCTTTCTCTAGTCCAGAACACAAAAACAAAATGAAAATAACAATTTTTTTTACAAATGAAAAATAAAGCACATTATTTGTTTGGCCTAAATACTTGTGGGATGGATGGCCCATACCCATGTCTTTCAAATAAATAGAAAGTTCGTAATTATTGCCTAGTGATGGAAAAATACAACAAAAGATTTACCATACACCTGCCCTACTAATTGCATTTATTTAAAAATATGCATGCATATAAACAGGGAAAAAACAAAATTTATGTAAAATTCTTTCCTCAGGAGTAAAATTAGTAACTCCAGCAATAACAATAAAATATGTATTTTGTAGCTCCTGGGGGCTGTGATGGTGAGTCAGAGGAATAAAGACCCATCTGTTTAGTAAAAGCAGCAACTCTGGGTGCTGAGAGAGGTGTAATTAGAAGGCGCTCTCATACCTCCCGGTCAAATTCCCTTTCTCCTGCTGTTATTAGATTAAATACATTTTTCACCACAACAAGTCAGTAAATCAAGGCCATAATCAATAAACAGCTAAGGTCAAACACACAACTGTGATGGATGATTACATTTATCAAGTTAGAAAATTATCAATCAAATTGCTGTTTATTTTTTAAATGATCTTTTTCAGTTATGTGTACATGTGTGTGATTATGGGTTTGTGCACATGAGTTCAGTGCCCAAGGAGGCCCTGAAGAGGACATCAGATCCCCTGGAGTTGGAGTTATAGGCAATTGTGAGCCACCAACATGGGTGATGGAATTGAACTCAGACCCTCTGGAAGAGTACACGTTCTTAACCACTGAACCATCCCTCCAGCCCTTATTTAAAAATGTCTTAGTGTACATGTAATGTAGTGCACATCTTATTTGCCTTCCTATGGCCATCCTATTCTGTATAGCAACCCTAAAAGAAGACAAAGACAAAGATGATCTTGGGAGTGAAGAAGTCTTGAAACATGCATGCTGAAAAGCTGCGTTTGACCAGCTATTTCTGGTGAAGGCCTGTGAGTCAGTCGCCTAAGCTCAGGAGAACTTAGCTGATGTTTTAGTTTTAAGTATGGAGGTGCTGTTTGAGACTTGCAGGTGACACGTAGCACCAAGGCAGTTTGCAAGAGGCAGAAGGGAAGCAGAATTCCAACCCAGAAAAAACAAGTGGTCATTTGCTGTGGGATGGTCTGTATGTCAAATTACTTTGATTAGTCAATAAATAAGACACTGATTGGCCAGTGGCTAGGCAGGAAGTATAGGCGGGACTAACAGAGAGGAGTAAAGAAAGAACAGGAAGTCGGAAGGAGTCACTGCCAGCCGCCATGACAAGCAGCATGTGAAGATGCTGGTAAGCCACGAGCCATGTGGCAAGGTATAGATTTATGGAAATGGATTAATTTAAGCTATAAGAACAGTTAGCAAGAAGCCTGCCACGACCATACAGTTTGCAAGCAATATAAGTCTCTGTGTTTACTTGGTTGAGTCTGAGCAGCTGTGGGACTGGCGGGTGAGAGAGATTTGCCCTGACTGTGGGCCAGGCAGGAAAACTCTAGCTACAGTCATTGTTTATTCAGAAGTCAGGTGTGTCATCTGGTGTTGCTCCTTCTTGCCTGTTTCCTCCTGGGGCTTAGCAAAGGGCTTGAGAACCTGCAAAGGGCATGCGAAAGGAGCCTTATCTGCAGACCGGAGATGGAGGCACAAATCCTGAGGTCAGAGGCTCATGCTCTGAACCTGAGGAGGAAACTCATAGGGGGATTCAGAGCCCCCAGTGAGGTGTGTCCAGGTGAGACATGCCGCCCTGCACTCTGGAGCACAACACAGAGAAATGGCAGACATTACACATGCAAACTGCAACGCCTAGAACCCACGTCACAGGGAGAGGAGCATGTTAGAAACCTGTGATCCATGGCGGGCTAGAATTTTGCTATTAATTTTGCTCTAAGCAGTCGAGTGTCTTCATAGAATTTACAATGAAAAACAAAGGTTGCTTCTGTTTAACCACATCACTTCCTGTGTCACGTTCTCCTCATCGTGGCCATGACAATGACTTGCAAGTCAGAACAGCTTCTATGAGCATTTCCTTTCTGAAGGTCCACTGACAGTGAAAGGTGTCAGATGTTGGGCAGGTGGTTTGGTTTCTTTTCTTTTCCTTTTTTTTTTTTTTTTTTTTTGCCTTTGCTTTTGAAAAACATTTTTGAAAGAAGAGCTTAAGGATGATTGATTTTCCATTGTTTGTGTGCCTCTGTGTGTGTTTGTGTATTTGTGTATGTGTGCTCATGCCTATGTGTGTACATGTGCAGGAGTGTGTGTGTGTGTGCGTGTGTGTGTGTGTGTGTGTGTGTGTTGTGCACTTGCATGTGGGGGCCAGATTCAAATGGTGTCTTCTTCAACCTGTGTTTTGGTTTTGCTGTTTGGTTGTTTGTTTTTTTTTAGACAGAGTCTCTCATGGAACCTGAAC
Source organism: Peromyscus californicus insignis (assembly GCF_007827085.1). NCBI lineage: Eukaryota > Metazoa > Chordata > Mammalia > Rodentia > Cricetidae > Peromyscus > Peromyscus californicus. Next base: position 12,480,577 of record NW_026294606.1, read on the forward strand.
TTGGAGCTTCTGATTCAGCTAGATGGGCTGGCTGGCAAGCCCTGGGATCCCCTGCCTCTTCCTCTGCAGTATTAGAATTAGGATCCCAGCTCCTTGACACTGACCTGGGCATCAAACTTAGGTCCTCATGCTTCTGCACCAAGGACTTGACATATCAAGTTGTCTCCAAGCTCCAGTTTTTTCTCTTGTATGGAGGCTTGGGAGATGGTTCAGTGGTAAGAGCATTTGCTGCACAAGCATGATGCATAAGACCTGAGTTCAAATCCCCAACATGCATATAAAAAACCTAACTCAAACACTGTGAGCTGCATTAAATGATTGCTGGGGCTTGCTGACCACCAGACTAACTCCAGGTTCAGGGAGAGACCCTGTCTCAAGAGAGTAATGCAGGAAATAATGACAGAACACCTGGTGTGCTCTTGGCTCTCCACACAAATGATGTGCCTCTGTCTTTCTCTGTCTGTCTCTCTCTCTGTCTCTCTGTCTTTCTCTCTCTCTTGCACACACACACACACACGCGCACACACACACACACACACACACACACACACACACACACACACACACTGCTGTATTCTCATCTTTCTTTTTTCCGATGAGATTTTTCAATGTCTTACCTGCTATCAAAGCTGAATCTTTTTCTCTTTGTCATATGTCCCCTCTCCCTGGTTTCTTTCCATGCTCTCTCTTTTGTCAGGTTTTAGCAATGTCGATGTGGCACCTGACATAGATTCCTCCTTTCTGCTTCTGCTTGGGGGCTTTCATGCAACTTGGCTTACAGTTCCTCTCATCACCATTATTTCTTCAGGTGTCCCCCTTCCTGTGGTCCCCCAAGTATTCATGGGTTCTCTCAGATGGTCCTGACCTTCAGCTCATTGATGGTATTCCTGCTGTTTTGTTGTTGCTGTTTTTTAATTTCAGCATTTTATTTGGGATTCTTTTCATTCATTCAGTCATTCATTTCTATGAACTGAGAATTGAATCAAGGGGCCTTGGGCTTTCTAGACATGTCCTCTACCAATGAGCAACATCCTCAGGCTACTTTGGGGGTAATTTTTGTATTTATTTCTCCAGGGTCACTAATCTTTTGGTTTATTCCATCTAGTTTATCTTCCACTTGGATACTAACTACTGTGTTTATTTCTAGAATTTTCATTTGAGGTGACCAATCTCTCACCCCTATGCAGTGTCCCTCAGAATAAATTTGTCCTAGAGTTCTTCCCCTTTTGGTGACCACCAGACTAGCTGCAGATGTAGTGAGAGATCCTGTCTCAGGAGAATAATTCGGGTAATAATGACACAGAACACCTGATGTGCCCCCTAGCTCTCCACGCATATGAATGTGACTCCCCCTCCCCTCCTCCCACACACATTTTGCTTCTGCTTGGGGACTTTGGTGCAACTTGGCTTACAGTTCCCTTCGACATTTTTGGAAGAAACATTTGCTATTATTTCTTCAAGTGTCCTTCTTGTCTTCTCACAGTTCCAGAAGCTGGAGTGTTGACACCTTCAGAGATCTGCCTGGTCAAATCAGATGTGGGATCATGAGAGTTTATCGGTTCAAGGTTGCAGTAATTTTCTAAATTAGAGGAAGAAACTGTCTTCAAGATTCACTTAAGCATGACCTGTGAGATGGCTCAGCAGGTAAGGAAAGGCACTTGCCACTAAACCTGATTTCCCTAGGAAATCTGTGTGGGAGAAGGAAAGGTATTCCACAAGTTATCTTCTGACCTCCAGACTCACACTCTTGTGAGTATGCACTCAAACCCATCTTGCACATACAAAACAAACGAATAAACGTAGTAAAATACTTAGAAAATTCACTTTAAGCAGATTCATAAATAGACATTTTCACCAGTGCCTCCCCAAAGTCTCTTTGTCTGTCCTGTATGCTGGGAGGCCAGGTGTTTGTGTGGTTATATATATTTGTTTGTGTTGTGTACGTCTGTTTACTTGTATGCATGTTTGTAAGTATGTGCGTGCCTACAGACATGCATGTCTGCATCCAGCAGCCCAAGGTTAATGTAGGATGTCTTCCTTGATTGTTGTCCACTTCATTGAGTCAGTCTACCCTAAGGAATCCCCAGTCTCTACCTCCTGACTCATTGCAGGTGGCCCCCAAGCCTTTCTGACTTTTATGTGGATTCCAGGGATCCAAATACATGTCCTCAGACTTCTACAGTACTTTTTCCATTGAGCAACTCCCCAGCCTGCGGGTCAGATTTCTATCCCATCAGGCTAATGGACTGTGAAGGAGTTTTCTTACTCACCCAGTTGTGGGGTTGTGTGCTCCAGACCTAAAGCAGGTAACAATGGTATGCAGTCATGTGTCATTTACACAGTGTGGAAATGCATCATCAAGCGACTTTGTCCTTGGATATGCGTCATGGAGTAACAAACCCACAGGGCTGCATTGTTGCCAAGCAACACTGACTCATGGGATCTCAGAGGACATGTGGCCCATTGTAAAAATATTGAATTGACAAATATGTAGATAATTCAGGTAAACAGTGCAGCTCTGCAGTGCATACAGACTGCAATGTAATCTCACCCAGGGGCACAGCACACCCTCTGGGGGGAAAGAAGACAGATGCACCAGGCTACTCTACCTCATTAGACATGCAGATTCCTGGGCTGGGGAGATGTCTTGTTGGATAAGTTTACTCAGCCAATAAAATCCTTGAAGTACAAGCTTGAGAAGCTGAGTTCAGACCTCCAGAACACACATAAAAAGCCAGGCATGTGTCTGTAATCCCAGTGTTAGGAAAGTGGAGACAGAAGAATCCCGAGTGCTGTGTGAGATTTTGGCACATGACATACATATCTGCCTATCCCTGGAAGAGAATCCATGGCCAATCAAAGTAATAACTATAGCGAAGCCCAACTTGGTGAACCAATTAACTTGATGAGGTTGATAACCTACAGGAATCTGGGTGAAGGGTTACTTAGAGGGGCAGGAATGACTCGAAGGGTTTGGAGTGAGACAAAGTGTTGAGTCTGGTGGTCTGGTAGTCCGGGACTGTAGTAATACCGGTAAAACAACTATATTGGACATTTCATCTTACCTAGTGTATCCCCAGTTACCAGTTCTACCCCAATTTGCTCATTCATTTGTTTATTTTTCAATATTTAATGCTTTCACAGGGAAATTTTGTTTGAAAAAAAGAGTGGCATTTTGTGTAGTACTGAGAGGCACCAAGGAATTTACATCAAGGGAACCTAGCCAGCTCCAGATTAGAGTGGGAAAGGGCGGTCTCACTCAACTCATATACTCTTTGCTGGCTAGTTTTCTTAAGTAGGGAAGCAAACTAAATCATAAGCAGAGAGCAATTGTTTCTTAGTGTGGTAGATTGAAATATTTTTAAGATGCTGAAGTTTGACAAAGCTTTGACCCCAAAATCCATAAAAAAAAAAAAGTGATGCCTTTGAACTGGAGAAGCCTGCTGCCTTTCTAAATCCCCAAGAGACACATTGCAGCAGGTGAGATGAACATAAAAATGTTACTTTCAGCAACAATAAATATACTAGAGGGAGATGCTTAACAGTTAAGAGAGGTTTGCTCTTTCTCCTGAGGCCTGGAGCTGACTTGCAAGCACCCACATCAGGCAGCTCACATCTGACTGTAACTCCAGCTGCAGGGCATCTGATGCCCTCTTGTGACTTCCACAGGCACTGCACTTATGTGTGCAGATACCCAAACACAGACCTTTGTACATACTCATACATTTTAAAGAAAGAAACACAACTGAGAAGATAAATACTGGACAGGAAGGAACAACACTCTCATAGTTGACAGACAATATGATGCTCTATGACTACATGATCAGATATACAAGATTCTTTTCATCGCATAGGCATTGACAAATTCCTTACATAGTTTGCCTGTAATTCAAGAGTAACGAGTCTCAAAATGACTACGGGAGAAGAAAATACACTAAAGCAACAACCAAATATCTGATACAGCCAGGAATATGCTGAAGCAAAAGATTTAAAGATTTTACACACACACACACACACACATACACACACACACACACACACACACACACACACACACACACACACATGACTGGGTTTGAAAGTGCATGCCTGAAACTCCAGCACAGAGGAGACTAGGGCCAGAAGATCAGGAGCTTAAGGCCAGCCTCGACCTCATAGTAACTTCAAGACAATTCCCAAACAAGAAAATAATTATATAAAGGATTTATGAAATTATATTGATGGAGAGATGGTAGGATTTTAAGCAAGGAAGAGATTTTATTCACTTGTTTTAGAAGGCAAGAATTTTCCTCACATTGATTTACTTAATTTAATAAAATTCCCATAGAGGTAACAATAGAGCTTTTTTACAACTCTTAAAAATTTTAGAAATTTAATGAATGGAATTGTGTGTGTGTGTGTGTGTGTGTGTGTGTGTGTGTGTGTGTGTGTGTGTGCGCGCACATGCACACATGTGTGTTGTGTGTGGTGTTTACACATGCGGGAGGTCAGAGGACAACCCAGATGTCCTTTCTCAGGAGCCAACACTGTTTTTTGAGGCAGGATCATCATCACTAAGTAGACTAAGCTGGCTGGCCAGCAAGCCTCAGGGTCTACCTGTCTCGGCCTTCCCAGCGCTGAGACTACACGAGGGGCCTACCATGCCCCAATTTTTTCTTTTTTAGACATGGTGTGGTGGTTTGAAAGGAAAAGGCCCCCATAAGGAGTGACACTACTAGGAGGTGTGGCCTTGTTGGAGAAGGTGTGGCCTTGTTGGAGAAGGTGTGGCCTTGTTGGAGAAGGTGTGGCCTTGTTGGAGAATGTGTGGCCTTGTTGGAGAAGGTGTGGCCTTGTTGGAGAAGGTGTGGCCTTGTTGGAGAAGGTGTGGCCTTGTTGGAGGAAGTGTGTCACTGTGGGGGCAGGCTTTGAAATCTCCTATGCTCAAGTTATGAACAATGTGGCACTCAGTTCACTTCCTGCTGCCTGTGGGTCAAGTTGTAGGACTCTCAGCTCCTTCTCCAGCATCACGTCTGCCTGCATGCTGCCTTGCGTCCTGTCATGGTGATAATGGACTAAACAACTAAACCTCTGAACTGTAAGCTAACCCCAGTGAAATGTGTTTCTTTGTAAGAGTTATCATGATCATGGTATCTCTTCACAGCATGATGATAATGGACTAAACCTCTGAAACCATAAGCCAACCCCAATTAAATGTTTTCCTTGATAAGAGTTTCCATGGTCATGGTATCTCTTCAGAGCAATAGAAACCCAAACTAAGACACATGGGTTCTGAGGTTTGGAACCCAGATACTTATGCTTACAAAGCAGGTCCTATGCTGACTGAGCTCTGAATACAGTTATTTAAATAAAGTTTATAAAGATAAGCAAAACCCCAAGTGTATTTGCTTTCCCAGGTAGGAGAAAGCATGGAAAATAATTGTTGATGAACCACTATAGATATTGATGCCAGAATTTTTGAAACAGAGAAAGACAGGTGGTTCAGAGGGTTTTGTGTACTGCTAAGGGAGAGTCAGGAGGGGGCTAGATGTGGTTACAAAGGGCAGTATGGGTGAAGCTGGTGGGCAGATCTGTTGCACATGTTGGCTGAGGAGGAAAAGACTTACCTCAGTGATATACTGAAAGGTAGCATCTTCAGTAGAGCCCCACAGATCTCCATTTGTCCTTTATTCAGCTTGCTTGTTAGCTCAGCTGTTTGATTGTGTATTTATCAGTAATGAGACTGAAGCTTTGATCTCAGGGTATCCCTCTCTTATGTCCTTTATTTCCAATGACTCCAAACTCAGAAGGGAAGACACAATTTGTGTTTATTGGTCTCTGAGATCATTGATATTAATCACCAACTGGATTCTAGAATAATAGACAAGATAAACCTCTGGGTGAGTCTGTTAGGGAATTCCTAGACTGGGCTAATTGAGATGCAAAGACTCACCCTAAATGTGAGGCAGCATCCCATAGGCTGGATTCTGAGAATGAATAAAAAGGATGAAGCAGCCTGAGCACCAGCATTCATCTCTCTACTTTCTGACTATGAACACAATGTGACCAGCTGCTTCAAGCTCCTGACACCACATCTTCTCCATTGTCTTAGTTATGGTTTCTGTTACTGTGAAGAGACACCATGACCATGGCAACTCTTACAAAGGAAAACAGTTCATTGGGGCTGGCTTACAGTTCAGAGGTTCAGTCCATTATCATCATGGTGAGAAACATGGCAGTATGCAGGCAGACATTGTGCTGGAGAGGTAGCTGAGAGTTCTACATCAGGATCCACAGGCAGCAGAAGACCCTGGGTATAGCTTGAGCAGATAAGACCTCAAAGCCTACCCCACAGTGACACACTTCCTCCAACAAAGCCACACCTCCTAATAGTGACACTCCCTATGGGCTAAGCATTCAAACACAATAGTCTATGAGGATCATTTCTATTCAAGCCACCACATTCCACTCCCTGGCTTGTAGCTATGACATAAATGCAGAAATTCATTCAGCCCAACTTCCAAAGTCCCCACAATCTATCACAGTCTCAACAATGTTTAAAAGTTCAAAGTCTCTTCGGAGAATCATGCAATCTTGTAACTGTAATCCCCTATTTTAAAAAAATCACATACTTCCAACATATAATGATGCAGAATATACATTACTATTCCAAAATGGAGGAAAAAGAGCATAGTGAGGAAATACCAGACCAAAGCAAGACTGAAAATGAGTTGGCCAAACTCCAAACTCTGTATCTCCTCATCTGATATCAAAACACTCTTCAGCTCTCCAACACCTTTCAGTTCTGTTGACTGTAACACATCTCTCCCTATTGGGCTGATTCCCCTCTGTTAGCAGCTCTCCTCGGCAGGTATCCCATGACTCTGGCATCTCTAACATCCTGAGGTCTCCAAGGCAATCCAGGCTTCACCTTCACAGCTTCACACAATGACTTTTCTGGGCCTCCATGCAGAGATGCCCCTGACACATGCCTGGCCTCAGTGGCTTTCCTTAGTTGCAGAGGGAAGCTCCATAAGTCATTTCTTCTATCCTTGGATCTAAAGCCAGAAACTTGTGGCTGAAGCTGACAAGTTCTGCAGCTTCCTGAAGCTAGAACTTGGCCCCCTTGTTCAGTTACATCATTACCAGCTTTCTGCTTTTAGTGGTCACCTTCCCTGCCTAAAAACTTAACTGTCCTAGAAGTTGCTCTGTAAACCAGGCTGGCCTTGAATTTAGAGATTCACTTGCTGCTATCTCTAGAGTGCTGGGAGTAAAGGCATGTATCACCATGCCTGGACCTAAGATATTCTTTAATTTCTTTTCACAAATGGGAAGCTTAGCTGGGTGCAGTCTTGCCCTGAGGTCACCACTTCCTTTATTCCATTTAACATCAGGCATTTCTTTAATCTGTTTATCTCCTTGAACACAGGCTTTAGCTCCAATTCACTTCTTGGTGCCCTTTTTTCCTCAAATTGTACATTTTCTATTTTCCATTGCTCAGTTTGCTCTTTTTCATTATAGATCTCCATAAGAGTGAATGCTAATAACCACACAACAGGATCTATATGAGGTTTTTTTGAGATTTCCTCTGCTAACAAATACAATCCAAAACTCTTCACTTTAGCCTCAGGCCAATTTTATGGACAAGGGCAAAAAGTAGCCTCATTCTTTACCAAAATATCACAAGAACAGTCTCTAGCCCATATACTAAAATTCTTCTTCTCTGAAACCTCTTGAGTCAAGCCTCCACAGTTCGAATCACCCTCAGCACCACTGTCTTCTCTGTTCCTACCAGGATGGTACATTATGCTCCATTTAAAGCATGGGACTAATCCACAGTCCCAAGACCCATATTCCTTCAAACAAAAGCATGGCCAGGCATATCACAACAATACCCCAGTCTCTGGTACCAACTTCTGTCTTTGTTAGGGTATCTATTGCTGTGAAGAGACATCATGACTATGGCAGCTCTTACAAAGGAAAACATTTAATTGGGGCTGACTCACAGTTTCAGAAGTTTAGTCCATTATAATCATGATGAGGAGTATGGTGGCATGCAGGCAGACATGGTGCTGGAGAAGGAGCTGAAAATTCTACATCAGGATACAGGCAGCAGAAGAAGTGTGCCACACTAGGCAGAGCTTGAGCATACAAGACCTCAGATCCCACCCCACAGTGACACACTTCCTCCAACAAGGCCATGCATACTCCAGCGAAGCCACACCTCCTAATAGTGCCACTCCCTATGGGCTAGGCATTCAAAGTCTATGAGAGCCATTCCTATTCAAACCACAACACCTGCCATGATGGACTGTTCCATCTAACTGTGAGCCAAAATAAACCCCAAACTCCTTAAGCTGTTGTTGTCAGGTATTTTGTGACAGTGATTAGAAACATAACTGATAACTATCTTCTGATATGATCCATTACTTCTTCCTTCATGGTCATTGGGAGGTTTGGGAGAATTTGCATCTGAGCTGAAATAAAACATCCAAATGGAGTACAGATTCTGTAGTGGGAAAGCAATCCAGCTTGGATGACAGTGTTTGGATGCCTCCTCCCAGGCACCCACGACCTCAGGAAAAGCACAGAAAACATGGTTAGAACACTTGCAGGAAGAATTTCACTTCTGTTTTGAACTGATGCGAAAGAGTCTGGCTGTGTTGTGTCAGACACATATAATAGTGCATGTCTCTTCATCATTTTTAAAAAAGTATAATGAAAGATCCAGGCTGGAGAGACAGCTCAGTGGTTCTTTATTGGTGAAATTATTAAGGCCACTCCACGTAGTTAAAGGGAGATTTATTTAATGGCGTAACTTACAAATTAAGGGATAGGTAGGTCACGGGGTCTGGGGAAGGTGTATCGCAGTCCAGCGGTGTTCTCTGGAGCTCTGCTTGGTCCACCTCCACTATCCAGGGTCCCAAAACAGAAAGAGCGCCCACTGATCCAGATCTCGGGTCCCCAGGCGCCTCCCTTGGCCCCGCCTTGTAGGCGTGACAGTTGCCGAAGTCTCAATGGGGGTTGGAACTTCCAGATCAAAGCTGGAATGGCTACCCACTACGTCTCCCCCTTTTTGTCTAAATAAGAAAGTTCTAACCTAATACAAGACTATTTACAAAGGAATGGTTATCAAATACTGTCCAGGAATAATGAGGGATAATGACCTAGATAAGATGGAAGTACAACCAATGCAAACAATATCAAACAAGAAACACATACTAAAATCCAGAGAAGTATAGAGCATAGGTAAATGGCATGTTACAAAGATCATTCCAAAAGGTGTCCTATCCTAAAGAACCTGAATCTAATACTTAATATGTTCTATCTACTAACTTGTAACTATAACTGCTAGTCTTCAATCCCATCAAAGACCTGAGAAGGAATATAATGGTACCTGAGAAATGGTAGATGGATGCAAGCAACTTTCGGGAATCTTGTGAGAGTAGACCGAGACAGCTGGCAGCCTGGACAGTCACCTAATGTTTCTCAGCATTGTTGGTGCATTTAAATTGGCTCCAGGCCTAAAGTATCTGACAGACCATTTTCAGAAGCAGTAATTCTGAAAGACCATCTTACCCTGTCTGGGCAGAGTACAGTGGTCGCTTTTCTTGTGTCCCGCTTGTCCAGAAAGGATAGCATTGCATTTGTACTGTCAGCCGTTGAGGCAAGGGCAGTTCTTTGCCCAGTAGGCCATTTTGTGCCAAGAAGACAAACTTCCAAATAGAAATGTCTTAGAAGCCCAACATTCTCTTGGGATCAAATTGGTGCAGCCAGGAGCAATTGTGTCTCACATCAACAGAATTCTAAGTTATTTAAATGCCATATTCTCTAGGTCTATGAAGTGTTTGAAGATTACCTGTCCATCTGACCTATGTATCTGTAAATCTGGATAACCTAACTAACGTAACTATAGAGATGGCAAGCATAGGTGACTATAAATCTATAAGTCTTATCTACCGAAATAACCTAAGGACTAAAGCTTCACGTAAACAAGGTAAACAGTCTATAAGCAAGTGTATGGTAAAGAACGATGACTTCAAAATTGTGACAATACACAAGATGTTATAACAGAGGTAGGAGTATATAGTGCGATATGCAATATGACAATAATCTTAAATATATATCGATATTTATAACAGAGGTAGGAGTATGTAGTGCGATATGCAATATGACAATAATCTTAAATATATATCAATATACCGAATATCCTAAACAGAAGTAGAACCTACATAAAGTATGACAGATATAAATTTACATTTGCATCAATATACAAATATTTCAAATAAGAGTAGAAATATATGTACATTATAACAAATATAGTTCTGTATTTGTATCAATATACAAATTATCTTAAACAGGAATATAAAAATAGTTTACATTTGTATCAACATATAAGAATCCATAACAGTGCAAATTACAGTGCAAATTATCTAAGGCTGCTATTTTACTAAATTTGTTTACTAGTACATACAATAATCTACCATAATATCTTATACCTATCCATTCCATTTCTTCTTTTCCTTTTTTTTTTTTTTGGAATACTGAGTTTAATATTTTCTTCCACCCCCAACCCTATAACCATCATCCATAACCCTGAGAATTATGAAACCTAAGGGAGAAGGGGCGTCGTTTTCTTAGAATTGCTTCCTGCTGTTTAGGGGGTGATGTTATCTCTGTTGGGTACTGTAAGAAAGCTCAGATAGTTAAATCTGATAGTCAGATGGACTAACTGTAGGTTCTGCAGCAAGTCTTAGAGTAATGGGTAAGATTGTCTGAAATTCTGGTGTAGTAAGTGTAGTATAATGATGATTACCATGGCATAATTCTGGATTGGGTAGAGTTGTTGTTGGGGCCCCATCTTCCTTCTGGAGACTTCTGAGATTGCTATTAGAAAAACTTATTTGTTTTCAAAATGGAAGATTTGGATTTAAAGAGGACATAGCATGTAAGAAAGGATTCTGAGAAATCAAGAGTAAGCATGGAGAGAGTTAGAATCTAGAAGACAATGGTCCCTTTTTATTGGTTTCCTTCTGTCCCACACCAGAGGGCTCTTCAGATATGGGACTGAAGAATCTCTCAAACTTTTCTTTTAGCAATGTGCTTGGGTTTAGAGAAGGAGTGAGCCAATTCCATCTCCAAAGCCAGCTTGGCTTATGATTGAATTGGAACCACAACTTTTCTAGATTGATAGAGAGATAGATGTTAGACAGTGAGATTTTACTGTGTGTAGATTGGTACCAATAGATTCTTTCTTTCTGCTGTAAACATCCAGATTTCCAAGGCCTTATGATTTTTGGAAGATGGGTATTTCCATTATCCTGGAAAGACAAAAACAGAACCCTACCCCAACCTTGATTGTTAAATTTTTCTTACAACTTGTAGAGATGTCACATTGGAGGATGATCTTTTACTTCACCTCATCAAGGGGTTTTTCCTGTTCGAATTGAATTTTTATTAATTTTGTTGGTATCCATAACTTTTCTTCTCCTGCAGAAACAAAGGCAAAACCCCTTCCCCAACGTAGAACATATCCAGGTTTCCATTCTGAGGTCAGCACATCCTTGAAATAAACTGGTTGGTTTAGCTCAGGAGTTTTGTCTGTCGTCCAATGTCTCTCCACAGCTGTTGTTCCTTTCTCATCAGCATTGAGAAAATTCAAGGTTAATAAAGTACTATGCAATCTATTTCTAGGAGTCATTGTTACCTGTTGCTGTTTATTTAGCATATCCTTTAAAGTTCGATTGGATCTTTCTATGACTGCTTGGCCTGTGGGATTGTGGGCTATACCTGTAACATGCTTTATATTGTAATAAGCAAAGAATTGTCTCATTTTATTGGAGACATATGCTGGGGCATTGTCTATCTTAATTTGTACAGGTATTCCCATGATGTCCATAACTTCTAATAGGTGTGTAATCACAGAATCAGCCTTTTCAGAACTCATAGGAGTTGCCCACTGAAATCCTGAATAGGTGTCAATGGTATGATGTACATACTTTAATCTTCCAAATTCTGCAAAATGAAACACATCCATCTGCCAAATTTCATTTCTTTGTATACCTTTTGGATTGCTCCCTGCAGGTAATGGAAGTTGGTTATAGATGGAACAAGTAGGACATTTTTTCACAATATCCTTAGCCTGTTGCCAAGTGATGGAGAAATCCTTCTTCAAACCTTTGCTATTTACATGGTATTTCTTATGAAATTCTGAGGCTTCTAGCACATTACCTATTAGTATCTGATCAATCTCATCATTACTTTGTGCTAGAGGTCCTGGCAGACCTGTATGGGATCTGATATGTGTTATATATATAGGATGTTCCCTTTTTCTGATGATTTCCTGCAATTGTATGAATAATGAAGTTAATTCTGTATTATCAGGAATAAATTCAGCAGTTTCAATATGTAAAACAACTCTCTCTGCATATTGAGAGTCAGTGACTATATTGAGGGGTTCTGTGAAGTCCATCAGTACCATAAGAATGGCATACAGTTCTGCCTTTTTTACAGAGCTGTATGGACTTTGTACCACTTTACTTAAGTCTCCTGATTTATATCCTGCTTTCCCTGATTTATTTGCATCAGTATAGAATGTGAGTACTCCAGAAATTGGCTTTTGTCATACAATGTGAGGAAGGACCCATTCAGTCTTCTTTATGAACTCTATTCTCTTGCTTTTGGGATAGTGGTTGTTAATCTCTCCCAAAAAGTTACTGCAGGCTCTCTGCCAGTATTCATTATCTTTCCATAGTGAGGAAATTTCCTCATTAGTTAAAGGTACTACAATTTCTGCTGGGTCCATTCCTGTCAACTGGCAAAGTCTTAGTTTACCTTTTTGAATCAAATCAGAGATCTTTTCTATATAAGTCTTTAATTTCTTATTTGGTTTACGTGGTAGGAATATCCATTCCAATATAATATCTTTCCTCTGCATCAAAATACCTGTTGGGGAATGTCTGGAGGGGAATATGACAAGAATGCATTTAAGTTCTGGATCCACACGATCCACATGTGCTTCTCAGATTGTCTTTTGTACTAGAGCCAATTCCTTCTCAGCTTCGGCTGATAATTCTCTTGGACTATTTAATTCTTTGTCCCCTTCTAGAGTATTAGCCAAATTTTGTAGTCCATCTTTGGGTATTAACATGATACCTAGTAAGTTGGAAATGCTCCCTAATAACTTCTGAAAATCATTAAGAGTCTTCAATCGATCTCTCCTTAGTTGTACCTTTTGGGGGTCTAATTTTTTGTAGCGCTATCTTATATCCTAAGTAATTAATAGAATCTCCTCTTTGTATTTTTTCAGGAGCAGTTTGCAGTCCCCAGTGAGGCAAAACTTTTTTTACTTCTTCAAACATGCTTTCTAATGTATCTAACTTTGGATCAGCTAATAGGATATCATCCATATAGTGATAAATTATGGATTGTGGAAACTTTACACGAATTATCTCCAATGGTTTCTGCACAAAGTATTGGCACAAGGTAGGGCTGTTTAACATTCCCTGTGGGAGGACCTTCCATTGATAACTCTTGACTGGCTGAGAATTGTTATAATTAGGTACTGTGAAGGCAAATTTTTCTCTATCATTTTCTTGTAAGGGTATGGTAAAGAAACAGTCTTTTAAGTCAATAACTATTGTAGGCCATTCTTTGGGTAGCAGAGAGGGCAAGGGCATCCCAGTCTGTAGGGAGCCCATTGGCTGAATTACTTTATTAATAGCTCTCAGATCTGTCAGCATTCTCCAATTACCAGACTTTTTTTTAATAACAAATACAGGAGAATTCCAAGGGCTGGTAGATTCTTCAATGTGTTGAGCATTTAACTGCTCTTGAACCAGAAGTTCTAAAGCTTGTAGCTTCTCTTTTGTCAAAGGCCATTGTCCAACCCAGACAGGTTTATTAGTTAGCCATTTTAAAGGTAAGACAGTTGGTACTTCTGAGAGTTCAACAGCAGTTGTGCTCTGTTTGTGAACAGCCTGAATTGTTAGTGCCTGATTTTTATAGCATGTGATGATATTATTCCTAGAAACATGCATTTGTCTGTATTCATTTTCTGAAAGTGTAGGAATTTTAATCTGGGTATTCCACTGTTGTAACAGATCTCGGCCCCAAAGATTTACTGCTACATTTGCTACATATGGCTTCAGCCTTCCTCTCTGTCCTTCTGGCCCTATGCATTCAACCCATCTCGAACTCTGTTTTATCTGAGATAGGGTGCCAATCCCTAAAAGTTGGACATCTACCTCTTGAAGAGGCCAATTTGGATGCCATGATTTTGGTGTAATTATAGTCACATCTGCACCTGTGTCTACCAGTCCCTCCATAACCAGGCCATTAATTCGAATTCTAAGCTTTGGTCTTTGATCATTTATGGAAGTCTGCCAAAATATTTGTTTTATAGTGTTCTTTGTAAACTGTGGTCCATCCATCAGAGCTGTTTTATCATCCATTGCAGTATCGGTTTTTACATTAGGCATTGGTTTATTCAGTTGTCTTGGAGAGGAATTTCTTCCACAGTGGCTGGGAATGTTCATACTACATTTGATTTGGGGGCCTGAAAGAGGCCCCCTGAGGCATTTCCCGCCAGTAAAGGATTACCTCATATATCTATTTTTGATCTGCACTCACTGATGCAATGTCGGCCTTTGCTACACCTTCTACATAATCTGGGAGGTGGTTGGGGTCTCCTGTTTAGGCTATTCCTAAAAGGAGTATTACTCCTAGGAGTACCCCACGTACAGTTTTTACTTATATGAGCTGGTGTACCACATTTAAAACATTTGGTAACACGGGGCCTTCTTTCACCTCTGGGATTTGTCTCTCCTATCCAAGCCTCATTACTGTTGTTACGAGACTCAACACCATTAGTATACTGAATCCATTCTTCCAAAGGAGCTGATCTGATCTTTAATGGTGTAAGTATTCTTCTGCATTCTGCATTAGCATTGTCGAACGCCAAGGACTCAGTTAATACTTTTCTTAATTCTTTATCTGATACAGCACTTGTTATAGCTGTGTTGAGTCTTTGTAAAAAATCAGTGAAGGGTTCATGCGGTCCCTGAAATATCTTTGTGTATACCTCAGTTGGTTTTCCAGGTTCTGGAATTTTTTCCCAAGCGTTTAGAGCTGCTGTACGGCATAGGGATATTGTATGCTCATCATAAATGGCTTGTACATTCCTGTCAGCAAAACATCCCTCACCAAGTATTTGATCTTGGGAGATCACAAAACCTCTGAGTTTACCTTGTTGTTCTAAAATTTTTGCCTCTTCTCTCAACCAGCCTTTCCACTGTAGCTGCTGGCTATATTCTAGAACAGCTGAAATTAACTGATGCCAGTCATCTGGGATGATTCTATGTGAGGTAGACCACGAATTTAACATCTGTTTTACGTACATGGAGTGTATCCCATACGTAACTACTGCTTCCTTTATATTTTTAAAGTCCCTTGTTGAAATTGTTTGTAATGTATATGTAGTATATGGCTCGGGGTATGTGTCATCCGCTGGCTTCTCATGGATGATAACAGGATAAGCCATTGTGTGAGAGCCATTTGGAGATGTCACAACCTCTATGGTCTTGCCCTTCTGCTTATTAGGTCCCTTGTCATGTTTACTGAGAGTTTCTTCTAAGGCCTGCAAATGAGCACCTAGGGTCTGTTCTATGGAGTGAGTCTCCTCTCTGGCAAGGGACTCCAGATTTCTCATGGAATCATAGAAGTTTTTATGTTCCTCAGAAACACATGATTCCATGGACCTTATCTTATCAATTAATGATAATCTTTCTTCCTTATATAGTGTCTGGAGAGTTAGTGTTCTGTCCATTAAATATTCACATTTATTATCAATAAGATCAATTTTTGGTACAAGCCTGTTTTGTAAATCCTGATCAGCAGATTCCAGAGAAAGAATCTTTTTCTCTAAGGTCTCATTGCTATCCGTTAAAGCAGATTCCAGAGATAGAATCTTTCTCTGTAAGCCTTCATTGTTAGTTTTGAAAGCCTGTAAATCCTGGTTAGCAGATTCCAGAGAAAGAATCTTTTTCTCTAAGGTCTCATTGCTATCCATTAAAGCAGATTCCAGAGATAGAATCTTTTTCTGTAAGCCTTCATTGCTCTCGCTTAAAGCCTGTATCAGTCCCAATAATGACTCATCTTTGTTCTTGTTATTAAACCAGTGTTTGAACACTGTGTGGATTATTACAATGAATGCCAAAATGGTACAGGCCAGATATGCCTTAGGAAGGTCGTTTATTTCCAGGAAGATGTCATTCATCATACAGGCAAAAAGGTTTTCGAATTCTTGTGAGGTAATGTTGTCAGCCATATTACAAGAATTACTCAAAATTTGTTAGTCAATTTTAAGGTGTAAAATTATCAGGTACTTTTACTTACCTTTTGTGGTTTTGGGGGGTGTAGTAGCACTTTTCAGCCAGCAGGTGGTGTTGGTACAGCTCCAAAGCAAGGCCTGCTGGTGATCTTGGCTGACTGCAGCTCGCTGGAATCAAGATGGCGGGAGCCAGAGCCGGCGCCGGCACTCAGGAAGCCGGGGAGTGCCTCTTTCGCTGGTCTCGGGGCTAAGCTAGGGAGCTGAGACCGGACTAGCTGCTCCCTTTTTAGGGAATAGAACCGTGTAGGTGTTCCCTGGTTATATGGAACTTTGCAGGCGGGTTTAGGTATCCACTAGCCGGGGAGGAGGCTGAGGGTGGGAGCCATCCAGGCCTTTGGAATTTGCCCCACATTGGGTGCCAGATATTGGTGAAATTATTAAGGCCACTCCACGTAGTTAAAGGGAGATTTATTTAATGGCGTAACTTACAAATTAAGGGATAGGTAGGTCACGGGGTCTGGGGAAGGTGTATCGCAGTCCAGCGGTGTTCTCTGGAGCTCTGCTTGGTCCACCTCCACTATCCAGGGTCCCGCCACCGAGAGAGCGCCCGCCGATCCAGATCTCGGGTCCCCAGGCGCCTCCCTTGGCCCCGCCTTGTAGGCATGACAGTTGCCGAAGTCTCAATGGGGGTTGGAACTTCCAGATCAAAGCTGGAATGGCTACCCACTACAGTTCTTGCTCTTACAGAGGGCACAGGTCCAATTCCTAGTACCCACATGGTTGTTCACAACCTTCTGCAACCTTTGTCCCAAGAGAATCCAGCCTCCATTTTCTGACCTCTGAGGGCACCAGGCATGATTGTGGTGCACCTACATACATGCAGGCAAGACACTCACAGGCATGAAATAACTTATTACATATATACATATATAGTTATGCACATATATGATATATTTTATACAGTTTTATAAATATGGAAGGTCTCTCTCTCTCTCTCTCTCTCTCTCTCTCTCACACACACACACACACACACACACACACACACACACAGAAACAGCATGCAAACATTTGAAAGATGACCTTGCAGTATTATCCCTTTAACAATAATTTTTTCCAAATCTCCACGATGCTTGATCTGTATACATTACTCCAGACTTCTAAGGAAAATGCTGGAGCCTGCAGAAACCATACAAACATTCTGAAGATGTTGATTCAGTCCGAAGAAGCCCAGAAGCATGATGGGCTATCAGACCCAGCAATTATGTAACAGCAGTACAAAGCACAGAAACAATGTCCTGCCATAAATGTCCCTGAACAATTTCACATTGAAACTCAGTATCTCCAAGATGGCCCTGGAGGGGATACTGTGGCTTCTCACATAGAACATGAACTGCGTTTCACAGCCTTGATCAGGAATGCACCCTGTGCAGGCCATAAAAGGCTAAGCTTCTGTGGACACGCCTGGTGTAGTGTGGGTCTGGAGGACATCTTTTGGTGTGAGGAGCACAGCACAAGGCAGTCTTGACTCCACAGATGAGGGGGAGGTGTGGCCATCTGTGTGGAACAACATCTCCTCTCACTCTGCAGAGGCAGGACCTGGTAAGTTTCCTCCAGGAGACTCAGTACCTTCTCAGGCCACTTCACAAGGTCATGGCAGTATGACTCTGTGTGTGTGTGTGTGTGCGTGTGTGTGTGTTCATTTACATGGATGTGTATGCATAGGTGTGTGCTCTTATGTGGAGGTCAAGGGATAACGTGGAGTATTGTTCCTTAGGGGTTCTCTAGATTTTCTTCGGAACTTGGTGGCTGTCTAGGCTATAGGCTTGCTGGCCACTGAGCTTCAAGGATCTGCCTATCTCCATCTCTCCAGACCCGGGGCTTCTAAGTGAGTGTCACTGTGCCCAGCTTTATTTTTTTTAATGTGTTTTGGGGTTGAGCTTGCAAGACAGGCATTTTACCAGCGGCATCACCTCTCCATCCCAGACACTACATCTTAAAGAGGGAGCCAGGAGGCAGTGTTAGGCGGCGTTTCTGTTGGGAGTCTGGCCCATTCAAGGCTTTCCATGAGGCCCTGGTGTACGGCAGTGGAACTCTTTCATTGTCTGACGGATTCGCATAGTTGGTAATGGACTGGGGCCAAAGACTTGGGGAGCTGTGACTCCATTCTAAGAGCTCAGCTCTTCCCACCCAAAAGGGTGATGATGATCAGTCCCAAGGCCGCTGTGTGCTCAGTCTGTGATGCACTTGAGACATCCTGCGTTCCCGTTGTGCAGCATTGCTTGATTAGTTTCCGGCTGGCTTTATTCCATTGGGTAATAGCTTTCTGCTGACTCTGCTCCATTTTTCCCTCTGCAAACTGTATATAGGGAGCTGTGAGGAGCTGTATTTCTTAATAAACTTGCTTGCATGAGCCATTAGTTTGTACAAGACCTCCTAATCCTAAATTTTCCTGTCTTCTTTATTTCCTCATCCCCTGGTCCTCCTTTTCAAGACCCTGTCACTGAAGAATGGCCTGCTGGTCCAGGCCACTGTTCTGCACTACCCATGAATGCTGAAGAATGATGTGTGGCACCTTTGGTAGAGGAAGAGAGTCTGACTCTTGAAACATGGTTCAGGCACGTCTCTTCCTCTGGGTTAGAACTAGCAAGAGAAAAAGAACTTTCATGAGCTAGGGAAGGCGGAGAAGAAGACAGGTCCTGAGTTATTGTCTGGAAGCTGTGAGTGGGGAGCTGGAAGTTTTGAGGGTGCAGCTGGCTCCCTGTGAGTGTCTCAGGACACACGGGTCCCCTGTGAGTGTCTCAGGACACACTGGTCCTGGTGCTGGAGGCCAGAGTTAGTAGATGACACTTCTCTGACAGTGCTGTCCCTGGTGGTAGACTTCAGTGAAATTGCATTCTGAAAGGTGATTAGGATAGAGCTCTTCAGTGTACTGTCCAGATGTGAACAGCCTGTGACAGCGGTCACTCAGGGCACACAGAACCAGGCCAATCACAGCACACGTAAGAAACAGTCAGCATGTGTCGCTAGGACTCTTCTAAGTCATAGAATTTCTCATTAACCAGTCATGAATCCTCATGAAAGAGGTAAAACACAGAAGATCTCAGGAATTAAGTTAGAAGCTTTAAAAAAGGAAAGAAACTCCTAGAATTGAAAAAAAAATGTGACCAACAAAACCATCATTGAGAAATTTAAGTGCAGAAAGAAGGGGAGAGAACCAGTGACCATTAAGACAAGTGAGTTTGATTCATTCAATTTAAAGAACAGAGAGAAAATAGAGTAAAAAATAAGTAGATAAAAGAACGTCGTTTTGTAGCAAGTACCTGTGGCCCAGTAACCCTGCAAAAAGAAATGTTGTGTCGTAGCAAGTACTGGTGGCCCAGTAGCCGAACAACAATAACAAAAAACAAACATTTTGTTAGCAGAGACTTTGAGTGGGAAGAAAAAATGAAAAATACTCTGAAAACTAAGGGCTAGAATCCCTCCAAATTTAGAAATCCATAAATTATGGGTGTGAGAGGTCAAGGGAAGCACATGGGCTATGCTTAAAGGAATTCAGAAAATGCAGCCATCACCATGTTCTGAAAGCTATAGACAAAGCGAAGACCCAGGAAGGCCACCAGTGAGACAGGACACAGATGACAGGCTGCCTCCCAGGGAACACCAACCCACATGACAATCCAGGAGCTGAGAAGGAGAAAGTGGCACTCCCTCAAGTTTTGAAGGAAATAGATGGCTGACTATGAATTTTAGACCTGAATGAAATACCCTTTGGGAGGTTGCAGAGGTGGGTTAGCATTGAAAGTGCTTGCTGCTATTGCTGAAGGACCCAGGTTCGATTCCCAGCACCCACATGATGGAGTAGCTCACAACTGCCTGTGATGCCCACTCTGTAATGCCTCATGCTCTCTTCTGACCTCTGAGGGCACCCACAGGCATGTGAGCATGCACACACACAGATATGTACATCTACACATACACGATGCCATCATTTGTGTAACTAGTGTATGAGATGCAGGTTGACAATCAACACTAGCCATCAAATTCACCACTAGAGGAGGAATATGAGACCCTCACTCTTCCTGGGGAGCTCTGGGATCCTAGCTGTATTCCTTACTATCAGTCTACGAGTTTCCATCTAGTCCCCCATTCCCTTCTTTCTGAGAGGGCAGAGATCTACATCCAGTGTCTTTCTTGATCACTCTCCATCTTACCTTTTGTAAAAAAAAATAATTCATTTAACTTTTTATTTTATGTGCACTAGTGTGAAGTCATCAGGTCCCCTGGAACTGGAGTTACAGACAGTTGTGAGCTGCCATGTATGTGCTGGGAATTGAACCTGGCTTCTCTGGAAGAGAAGCCCGTGCTTCTAACCACTGAGCCATCTCTCCAGCCCTTCCACCCTACCTTTAGAGACTCTCACTGAACCCAGTCCTCACTGATTGACCAGACTGGCTGGTCAGCAAGCTGTAGGGATCCTCCTGTGTCTGCTCCTCTGTGCCAGTGTCACAGGCACACACCACCACACCCAGTCCTGACACTTGTACATCAGGGACTCTCCACACCCAGGCATCTCCACAACCTCCCCCAACATGAGTATGTCTTAAAGGAGTATGTCTTTGGTGTGTATAAGTATGTGAGTTAGTGGTGTTTTTAGACAAAAACAACCAGACACAAACCAAAACCAAAACCCCACCATCTCTGTGTGGGACATGCTCAGACAAGGGTGAATCATAAGGAGACAAGATGCGAGGATAATAAAACACCTCTGGCATTTTAACTCCTCCCTGAAGAGTAAATCCTAGCACCTGTACTTTTTGCTTCAGAGTGTGTTTTTATAAAGATGCTTGGGGCTATCCTAATAAAAATAGTTGGAAATGATGTGTAAGATCTTTTTTTTTTTCATAAAGGAAAGGTGTCTGCCAGATGGAGCAAAGAAGCAAAAGACTGTCTTATTTCCTCACTCACCTTTCTCTCTCCTCCTACTTCATATGCAGCCTGTGAATGTTCGGCAGAACACTAACACATTCCAGGCTTCCTTCCTAACTCAGGCGGCGCCATCTGTATGCTGCAGCAACACCAGTATCTTCAAAATGGACTTGATTCCTATTTTCACAAGGCAAGAGAGACAGTTCCCTGTGGATGCTTTATACAATTCACCTTGACTTTTTCAAAAACAAGAAGACTGCTGTAGATGCATTCATTTGAACAGACAGCCTTTCCTCATGCCCCAACACTAGCCTTGCACACCTCTGCCATTTCCTAATCCTGTGGTCCTGGCTTTTGTACAACATCAGGTATATAAAATCCTACAGAATGTTCCCCAGTCGGCTCTAGATTCACCTATGGAGTGATGCATGTCTGCACTCTACTTAACTCTGAGTAGAAGTGTTTTCTTCTTTTTAAGTGTGTGTGTGTGTGTGTGTGTGTGTGTGTGTGTATGTATGTGTGTGTGTGTGCACATGTGTGTGTGTATGTGTGTGTGCATGTGTGTATGTATGTATGTGTGTGTGTACATGTGGACCTGAAGACAACTTCAGCTGTCATCCTCAGATGCTGTCTGTCTGTCCACCTTGCTTTTTGACAGATTCTCATCAACTTGCCTGTAGGCTGGGCTGATTGACCAGTGAGCCCAAAGATCCGCCCTTCTCATACTCACAAAGCAGGGACTCCATCGACTGAACTATCTCCTTAGGGCTGGAGGCCCTTGTCTGTGCAGTCACAAGAGCCGCTTCCAATGTTTCCAACCTCCACAAAGAGAATGCTGCCTCTACGGACTTATACACACCCCTCTCTGAGTAGAATGGAATGAAAATGGAAGTTTTCATCTCTCTTGGAAAACAGCTAAAATGGCATCTTTGGGTCCTGCAGTGAGTGTCTTTATAAGAAACTTCTAGACTGTGTTCTGCAATTCCTGGACCATTTAGTAACCACAGCATCACTGTACTGCCTGCGAATGAGAATTGCTAGAAAGAAGCCATCTTCAAACACCGATGAAAACTTCAGTGGCTACAGGGAATTTGGAAGATTGCTGATCCCACAGCCTAACCACAAATTCTCTCCAGCTAACTTTGCCCCCTGAAAAGCTATTCTTTGCCCGCTCTGTAGCATATCTGCATCCTGATAAACAGAAACCTTTACAAAGTGTTAGAATAACAGAAGCTCTTCTCTGCCAAAGGCAGAGCTAGAATGCTAGCCCATAGCATCCAAGGCTGAGACTCTTCCCCCTGCTGTAATTGACTATTTAAAGCTTCCGCTAATGAATTTTCAAAGTTGCCTCCATTTCTGACTTTCTTTGTTATATTAAAGCTCCATGAACCTGCTTCCGTGTTGGAAGTGGGGTAACCTAAACCTGTGTTTTCCCAGGCCTTAGTCACTCAATTTTGGCTCCAGAATAAAGCATCTCATATTCCCTTTGAAGTGAGAGCAGTGTTTTTTGCAACACCATGCCAAATTCCAAGGCTCCCAAGCTGGTAAATGTACAGTTCATAGGCTTTCCTGGATAGAGAGGAAGGCTGGAGCAGTGCCCTTCTTGGTGCAGCTGGTTGGGAACAACTTTGCTTTGAAGTTACAGAAATTTTGCTTCTGATCTAATTAGTTAAAAATGGTGAAGGGTAGGGAGATGTGAGCCAGCTCCATTGGTAGAGTTCTTATCAACAGTGCAAAAAATGACATAAAAACTATTGCCCTCCAAGGGCAAAGAGGCTGATTTGCAAGTTGGCTATATATATTAATATATATATATATACATATTAATAATATGCATATTGTTAATAACATATTATTCAGTTATATTTGTATATAACTGAAAATTTACAGAAACAAAGGCTGCATCAGAGTAGCAGAGATGGGGTGACTAGGTCTGAGTTATTAATAATTGCATGGAAAGAACTGGAAGATGGGAAGAGACGCCATTAGGGGAAGCCTAGTAAAGGAATGCCAACTCTACCATTAAAGATAAGGAACCAGGACTGCTGAGTCAGCAGGTAAAGGTGCTTGCCGCCAAACCCGACAATCCTGAAGTTGGCCATATCATTTTGAAAGACTTCTCCCACTTCGGTTAAGCGGTGACATTTTCCCCAAAGCACTGTAATTAGCATTCCAGAGCTAAAGCAGTTTGTTCAACTAAGATTCCTGCCGCAGCCTCCACAGCAGACCCTGATAGGGGCTGGCAAAAGAAATTATCAGTCTCCTAAGGTTCTCTAACTGGCTGCTCACTGGTTATGCCTAGCACTGGCCAACGTCAGACCAGAAACTTTTAATGCCCCGCCTTACACCTCTGTCTACTAACTAGCTCTGCTAATAAGCAGACAGTGGGTCCTGACGCTCACAGAGAGCGAGCCCCTCAGGTAAAAGCCGCACCGTCTTGAGTGGCCTGTTCCCTCGTCTGCCGGTCCTCCTTCCTGACCTTTTCACCCCAGAAGCCACACGGTAGAAAGAAAGAACTAACTCCCAGCTGTCCTCCAACCTCCACACATTCACTGTTGTCTCATGTGCCCAAACACACACACACACGCACACACGCATACACGCATGCACGCACGCACATTCTCTCTCCCTCCCCCTCTCTTCCCCTCCCCTTCCCTCTCTCCCTGCCTCTCCTTACCTTTCCTTTTCCCTCCCCTCCTCTCGATATAATTAAAAAATTTAAAAAATAAAGAGAGCATGGGGTGGCACACATTTTTAATACCAGTACTTGGGAGGTAGAGTCAGGCACCTCTGAGTTCCAGGCCAGCCTAGTCTCCATAGTGAGTCCTTGTCTCAAAAACAAAACTAGATTGAAGAATGAAGAAATGCAGCAGCTGAAGGGAGAAGATGCAGAGACCCACACCCAAACATTAGGCAGAGCTCAGGGAACCCTGCGGAAGAGGGAGAGCAAGGATTATAGGAGCCAAAGGGGTCAGCGATACCAGGAGACCATGGCCCACAGAATTGATTAAGCAGAGCTTATAGGGGTTCACAGAGACTGAAGCAGCAATCATGGAGCCTGCATGGGTCTGCACCAGGTTTCTGCATGTATGTTGTGGCTGTTTAACTCGGGTTCTTGTGGGAGTGGGGTGTCTCTGACTCTTTTGCTTGCTCTTGGGGCCTGTTTCCTCCTATTCGGTTGCCTCATCTAGTCTTGATCTGAGGGTTTGTGCCTAGACTTACTGCATCTTTGTTATGCCATGTTCAGTTGCTATCCCTGGGAAGACTGCTCTTTTCTGAAGGGAAACAGAGGAGGAGTGGATCTGGGGAGAGGGGAGGTGGGGGAAACTGGGAGCAGTGGAGGGAGGGGAGGCTGTGGTAGGGATGTGTTTTATGTGTTTCTCAGTTGGCTGGGCACTGATGTTCTGTTTGCTTTCCATGGCCTGGCTCTTCTGTGTGCAGGGGAGATCAGAAGATGTGGGAAGAGCTGGTAACTGGTCCTCTGGGTGGGGTGCAGCACGAATCAGAAATCAAAGCAGGCAGAGTCATTTCACAGCCGCCTGTGGCAGCAGCAGTACGACGTGGCTGTGGGTGGAACAGAACCGTTAGCACAGAACAGTGGACCTGGGGTTCCTACACCGCTGCTTCCTCTGGGAGACAGCTTAGCCTGTCTCCTACCACACCATAGACACCATTCCTGAGGCCTTAGTGGAGGTCAGCGTGCCAAGTCTTCCTTGGAGAGGCACCTTGGATAACAAGATTTGGGCAGTTCCTCAAGTGAGTCTGTACATGAATCATAATAGGGAAAATTGGGCAGGATGCTACAGAACATGCATAGAGACTGCAATTAAAACCTGAGGCTGTGCTTTGGAGAAATGGTAAGGAGTGGATCATGTTTAAAAATGAGGGCTGCCTTCTCTTCTCCTACAAATGTTGTGTGGGAGCCTAGGAGTCAGGTCGATTTGAACAAAAGGAAAGATGTTGGAAGTTAAAGAAGAGAGTGAAGGAATCAAAGGATAAAGACAGAGATAGTAGAATAAAGACTTCAGAGAAAGTATGTAAATTAAAAATAAAATTCAGAGGCGGGCTGGGACATTGGCTTAGTGGGTCAAGCACTTGCCATGCAATGTGAGGAGCTGACTGCCGATCTCCAGCATCCATAGGCGCTGGGCAGGTGAGGCCATGCACCTGTAATCTCACTCTGGGCAGGTGTGACCATGCACCTGTAATCTCATGCTGGGCAGGTGTGGCCATGCACCTGTAATCTCATGCTGGGCAGGTGTGACCATGCACCTGTAATCTCATGCTGGGCAGGTGTGACCATGCACCTGTAATCTCACGCTGGGCAGGTGTGGCCATGCACCTGTAATCTCATGCTGGGCAGGTGAAGCCATGCACCTGTAATCTCATGCTGGGCAGGTGTGACCATGCACCTGTAATCTCATGCTGGGCAGGTGTGACCATGCACCTGCAATCTCACCCTGGGCAGGTGTGGCCATGCACCTGCAATCTCATGCTGGGCAAGTGTGGCCATGCACTGTGGTGGTATTGTGTTCCCCAAAATATTATGTACCTTAATCAATTTATCTGGGGTCAGAGAACAGAAAAGCCACAAGATACTTAGGCTAGAAAATGTTAGCACATGCCTTTAATCCTAGCATTCCAGAGACAGAAATCCTTTTGGATCTCTGTGAGTTCAAGGCCGCATTGGAAACAGCCAGGCATGGTGACTCACACCTTTAATCCCAGAAAGCAGCCTTTAATCCCAGGGAGTGGTGGTAGAAAGCAGAAAGGTTTATAAGGCGTGAGGACCAGAAACAAGAGGCATTTGCCTGGTTAAGAATTTGGACTGATTAAGCATTTAGCTGGTTAAGCATTCAGGCTTCTAGCACAGTTCAGCTGAGACCCATTCTGGATGAGGACTCAGAGGCCTCCAGTCTGAGGAAACAAGACCAGCTGAGGATTGGCAAGGTGAGGTTAGCTGTGGCTTGTTCTGTCTCTCTGATCTTCCAGTTCACCCCAATAACTGGCTTCAATTTGATTTTATTAATAAGAACTTTTAAGATTCCTGCTACAATGCACCTGTAATCTCATGCTGGGCAGGTGTGACCATGCACCTGTAATCTCATTCTGGGCAGGTGTGACCATGCACTTGTAATCTCACTCTGGCCAGGTGTGGCCATGCACCTGCAATCTCATGATGGGCAGGTGTGGCCATGCATCTGTAATCTCATACTGGGCAGGTGTGGCCATGCATCTGTAATCTCACTCTGGGCAGGTGTGACCATGCACCTGTAATCTCACTCTGGGCAGGTGTGGCCATGCACCTGTATTCTCATGCTGCGCAGGTGTGGCCATGCATCTGCAATCTCACTCTGGACAGGTGTGACCATGCACCTGTAATCTCATTCTGGGCAGGTGTGACCATGCACTTGTAATCTCACTCTGGGCAGGTGTGGCCATGCACCTGCAATCTCATGCTGGGCAGGTGTGGCCATGCATCTGTAATCTCATACTGGGCAGGTGTGGCCATGCATCTGTAATCTCACTCTGGGCAGGTGTGACCATGCACCTGTAATCTCACTCTGGGCAGGTGTGGCCATGCACCTGTATTCTCATGCTGCGCAGGTGTGGCCATGCATCTGCAATCTCACTCTGGACAGGTGTGATCATGTACCTGTAATCTCACTCTGGGCAGGTGTGGCCATGCATCTGTAATCTCACTCTGGGCAGGTGTGACCATGCACCTGTAATCTCACTCTGGGCAGGTGTGGCCATGCACCTGCAATCTCATGCTGGGCAGGTGTGGCCATGCATCTGTAATCTCACTCTGGGCAGGTGTGGCCATGCACCTGTAATCTCACTCTGGGCAGGTGTGGCCATGCACCTGTAATCTCATGCTGGGCAGGTGTGGCCATGCACCTGTAATCTCACACTGGGCATGTGTGGCTATGCATCTGTAATCACATGCTGGACAGCAGAAACAGAGACTCCCCAATTAAACTGGCTCACTCCACCAGCTGCATGGGCAGTTTCTAAGTTAAATAAGAGGCGCTGACTCAGTAAATAAAGGGAAGAGTCAGAAAGATAGAAGACGTCATCCTCTGGCCTCTTTATACATGCTCGCACGCATGTGCAGCCACACACATGTGAATATGAAGGAAAATATCACACACATGCATCACATATGTCCAAAACAAGATTTCAGGAGAAATGGGGAGCTGTACCAGATGTGGCATGATAGAGCCTTGGGGAGAGAGGGTGGGAGCCTTCCCTAAGGAACCTGGAGAAGAGCTGTACTAGGAGAGTGAGCATCATGACAGAGGCAGCACTCATGGGCATGAAAACTGCACACATAAGAATGCATGCATACAGCAAGCACACACAGACAGACACAGACACAAAGACAGATAGAGACACAGAGATTTAGGTTAAAAGCCCAGTGACAACAGATAGGGACTTTTCTTTCCCAGTACTTTGGGTTTAGGGATCATTTATAGTGAGTGTCTTTACAGCAGGTTCCAGTGAGATTTGCTAGCTCATAGGTCCTCCAGCTTTCCCTCTCCCTTTCCTACACATCAGATCATACACCCTCCAACTGGTTCTCCACCCCTCCCACCCAACCCACTCCTTTAGACAGAGTTAAGAAACCATGTCATGCTGCAGCCTTGAAGCCTTTCCCCTCACAACTGCAAGGTAAGTTTACAATTGTAGCTGTCATCTGCCCCTTAGCGCATAGGCTACAACAAATTAGATCATGTGCTGTGGAAATTCCCATCACTCCCTGAAACATCTATAAAAGTCTTAAATCATCCTTGTTCCTAGGATTTCTCTGAGCGCTCTCACTCCTTCAGGCCTCCCCAAAGTGCTGGATATGGCGGCTGTCTCTCCAGCTCTCCCATTTCAAGTATGTCTTCTAACACAGCTATGCTGTGGGATGGTCTGTATGTCAAATGTGTTGTTGATTGGTCAATAAATAAATCACTGATTGGCCTGTGGCCAGGCAGGAAGTATAGGCGGGACAAGGAGGAGAATAAAGCTGGGAAGTGGAAGGCTGAGTCAGAGAGACACTGCCAGCCACCATGATGACAAGCCACATGTGAAGATGCCGGTAAGCCACGAGCCATGTGGCAAGGTATAGATTAATGGAAATGGATTAATTTAAGCTATAAAAACAGTTAGCAAGAAGCCTGCCATGGCCATACAGTTTGTAACCAATATAAGTCTCTGTGTTTACTTGGTCGGGTCTGAGCGGTTGTGGGACTGGCGGGTGGCAGAGATTTATCCTGACTGTGGGCCAGGCAGGAAAACTCTAGCTACAAATGGCACCCAACGTGGGGCAAGAGTTTCCACCTAAAACCTGAAAAAAGATTCTAAAATGGAGCTAAAAACAGCTTCCTAATTGTCTCTCTCAAATGAGCGGCAGCTGCGGGTTTGAGCTACTGGTGGGTTCCCAGAGTGTGCGCTCGACCTGCCGCCATATGGCGGAAATGAGGCCTCTACAAGTGGCACATTAAGCTGCATGGTGGATTTAGCCTTTGCTAATACAAAACAAAAAAAGAGATTTCTGAACTACTCACTACTTGGATAAAAGCATAGACCCACGATAGCTCCCAGAGCTGGCGAAAAACGTACTACCGCCATGTTGGGAAGCTGAGATGGGCGGAGCCAGCAGCCACAGCTGCTGCAGCTTAAAACAATAGACTCACAATAAGACAGATTCAGATGTAATAGTTTAGAATGTGTGTAAAATATACGTAGGCTTAAAAAAGACAAAAAAGGTGATATATAGAGTTATAGAAACAAATACATAGTTTTAAAAAATAAAGTCTTTAAAGAGACAGTAAAATTAATATAAAAAATAAGCCACGTGAAGATGAATATTACACAGAGAATCTGGATTGTGTTGTTTTTGGGATTTTTAACTGCAAAAAAATTTGATTGTAAAAGCTGTTGAGTTATGCCAAAATGTATATTTTAAAGGTACCTTGACTTCAAAATTTGGATATAAGGATATGTTGCTTTGGAAAGGAGATTCTGCTTTTGTTCCCACAGAAAGCCAGAGGCTATGGATTTGTTCCAGATTAAGATACATCAGGTTTGACCAGCCAAGACCCCCTGAAAGGTGACACCAAGGCCCAGATGATCCAACATCCAGAATGGTTTCAAGGCAACTGGCTCAGACGATACAGCCTCACGGACTACTCCATGATCCTAAAAATTTCTGTTTCCCCAGAAGATACAGCACCCCCCTCCATCAGGAAGTAGTAAGAGAAGCTACGCCCAAATTCCCAAATATACCAAACTGACTTTGGAGATGTGTAAAGGTTAAAACCTTCCTTTTTAAGAAAAGAAAAGGGGAAGTGCTGTGGGATGGTCTGTATGTCAAATGTGTTGTTGATTGGTCAATAAATAAATCACTGATTGGCCCGTGGCCAGGCAGGAAGTATAGGTGGGACAAGGAGGAGAATAAAGCTGGGAAGTGGAAGGCTGAGTCAGAGAGACACTGCCAGCCGCCATGATGACAAGCCACATGTGAAGATGCCAGTAAGCCACGAGTCATGTGGCAAGGTATAGATTAATGGAAATGGATTAATTTAAGCTATAAAAACAGTTAGCAAGAAGCCTGCCATGGCCATACAGTTTGTAACCAATATAAGTCTCTATGTTTACTTGGTCGGGTCTGAGCTGTTGTGGGACTGGCGGGTGGCAGAGATTTATCCTGACTGTGGGCCAGGCAGGAAAACTCTAGCTACACAGCTACTTTCCAAGTTTTGAATGGAATCTCTCGCTCAAGGTACCCTCATGCTGGCATGCTCCCTGTCATGGTCGTCACAGACTGTCTTAGCACCATAACCACAGCAATTCTTATAAAGGAAAACATTTCATTGGGGTGGCTTACACTTTCAGAGGTTCAGTCCATCATCATCATGTGTCACATGGTGGTTGGTGTGCAGGCAGACCTAGTGCTAGAGCTGAAAGTCCTACATCTTGACAGGCAGGCAACAGGAAGTGGTCTGAGACACTGGGTGGTATCTTGAGCATATATGAGACCTCAAAGTCTGCCTCCACAGTGACACACTTCCTCCAGCAAGGCCATACCCACTCCAACAAAGCCACACCTCCTAATAGTACCACTCCCTTTGGGGGCCATTTTCTTTCAAACCACCACACAGACTCACCCTCCAAGACTGTGAGTCCCAATAAACCATCTCTTCTATAATTTGCCTTGGTCATGGTGTCTCATCACAGGAATAAAAGAAATAACCAAAATAACAACTGAGCCATGTCTGAGCCTATGGCCTTCTAAGCTTTTCTCACAGCCCCAACCCACTTTCTTGCTTGGAATCTCTTTCTTGATAAACTCTCCCTGCTCTCTAGCTTATTCCTGTCTAATTTGTTGTTATGAGTACAAGAGCCTGGAGAGCCCTGTGAGCACCATCTAGACTCCCTCCTCACCTGGTACCAATTCAGCGTGGCTTGTAGAGCATTTCTAAGGATGCCACCTGAACATGGCCAGGTGCCACCATTCTTTCTGAGCACAGTCAACACTCAGAGACATTGGTAGAACTCTGTGCCCACTGTGTCTCCTCTTTTGCCCCTCTGAAACTCCTGATTTAAACTAGGTGTCAAGGCCAAGATATGGCTCGGTGGTCACCTGTGTCTCTTCGGAAGGCTAAAGTTTGGTTCCCAGTACCCACATGGACAGCTCACAAGTTCTGTAACTCTACCTCCAGGGGATCCAACCCCCTCCTTTGATTATCACAGGTACCTGAGTATATATGGTAGACACACACAGATACACACACACACACACACACACACACACACACACACACACACACACATACATAAATTTTGAAAAAGAAATCTTTTGAAAAAGTCAGAACTATTTTGCAGTATCTTTAAAGGGAATGCAATTTTTTACATAAATCCCACCCGTAAGAATGGATGTCAAGTCTAGGGTGTTAAGCCAGTCACACTTGAAAATAACTAGACATCCTGATTTCTCAGTACTTCAGTATCCCATCTCTCTGTTTGATCAAGCTCTCCTCAGGATGGCCAGGAGGAAGATCGTATGAAGAAGCTTCCAGATACTTGAGTCAGACGAACCTTAGGAACCCCTCAAACAAGCTACAGCCTACCGGCCTGCAGACAAGCAGTTAAGAGATTAGATGAATGTTACTTGTGCCTTTTCAATTCCTAGCGATGTTTTCCTATAATTTCCTCCCAATATTCATATTAAAAAGAGATTTATATAATTAGCCATTTGAGAATTATTTAAGTGTGATAGGCAGCCAATCAAATGGATGTATAAATAGTGGCGTGGCAAGATGTTCATACAAGACTTAGTGAATTGTGGAAGCTGATGGCCAGTCACAAATGAGTGCACACATCAAAGAAGGAGAGTGGCGAGGGGATGTGCACGAACGTTTGGTTGTCTCCCTTGGCATAAAATGTAGTTCTGAGCCGGGCGGTGGTGGCGCACGCCTTTAATCCCAGCACTCGGGAGGCAGAGGCAGGCGGATCTCTGTGAGTTCGAGGCCAGCCTGGGCTACCAAGTGAGTCCCAGGGAAGGCGCAAAGCTACACAGAGAAACCCTGTCTCGAAAAACCAAAAAAAAAAAAAAAAAAAATGTAGTTCTGGGACAAAATGGAAAAGTAACTTTTCCACATTAAAATCCTGCAGCACATCTCTCATAAGGAATCTCTCAAACCACAAAGACTCATAACCCAAACTATGGTTTGGTGGACACAGAATCTTTCAGAGCAGGTTATTGGTGTGAGCCTGGCTTCTAACGGCAACTACACAGGGAGGCATCTGCCACTGTGCTGGAGGTTCTAATGAAGTTTGGACTGCATTTGCATTTCAGAACTGAGGGCACAGGCTGGAGCCAGACAGCCTGGCTTTAGACATGGTGGCTCCACTTGCTAATTGTGCACCCATGGGCATTTTCTTAATGTATTAATAGAGTAACTACAGTCTCCAGAGAGGCTATACTTTCCATGCTTGTATCTTCTTGGCCTAAGGAAGTGGCCCCGGTCTGATGCTCTTGCATCATTACTCCTTTGCTTTGCTTCGAAGTGTTCTTTGCCCACGAGATGGTTTCACTCTGTCAGAGTCAAACTGTGTCCCACTCTACATTTCTCTTTATTGTATAAAACAATGGCTGGGATTTTTGTGTTTTGTTTTATTGTCCTGAAAGATTCCATTTCACAAGCAGGTTTTTTTTCATTCATCTTGAGAATGGAAGATGAGCTGGGTGGTGGTGGTGGCGGCAGCGCACGCCTTTAATCCCAGCACTCGGGAGGCAAGAGGCAGGCAGATCTCTGTGAGTTTGAGGCCAGCCTGGTCTACAGAGTGAGATCCAGGAAAGGTGCAAAGCTACACAGAGGAACCCTGTCTCAAAAAACCAGAGAGAGAGAGAGAGAGAGAGAGAGAGAGAGAGAGAGAGAGAGAGAGAGAGAACGATGAATGTATTCTGGGCTGACACATAAAGAAGGCCATTTGCCCAGCACCAACCTGCAGCACAGACCAACAGGTGCTTATTCCCGGAAGTTGAAAGAATGCCACCCTATAAGGTTATCGAGGTGGGTTGATATTGCAAGGGAGCAAGGTGTCTTAAAATCCCATAGGGATAAGACCTGTGTAGTTTGAGAATGTCCCCCCAAAGTCTCTGCTTTTGAGTACTTCGTCTCCAGTGAGTCACACTGTTGAGGAGGATTGGGAGTTGTGGCCTTGTTGGAGGAAGTGTGTTACTGGACACAGGATTTGATAGTTTAAAGACTCGTAGCACACTCAGCTTGCTTTTTCTGCTCTCTGTGGTTCCGGCTGTGAGCCAGCAGCTTCTGCTCCACCATCGTGGACTTCTCTCCGTCTGGAAATGAAAACCCAAATAAGCTCTCTCTTCTCTAGGTTGTATTGATTATGGTATTTTATGAGAGCAACAGAAAATAGTTGAAACAGCTGCCCCGCCACATGGTTCCTAGTAGTCAGAAGAATTAGTAATAGCCGCTTGACAAACAGAGTCAATGAACAATACCTCTTCGAAACCACTGACAAGCATAGCAAAATTGCCAACAGCAAACAGGCAAGCTCGGTTTAATGGGCATATATAAACTTCTCTGGTGGACAGAGGAAACATTCAAGAACTGACTCCGGGTTGGACTGCAGACCAAACTTGTTGGCCTCAAAGATTCACCTTCATATAAAACATTTAAAATTTTTATTACATTTTTCAGTGGTGTATGAGTGAGTGTTGGGGGTGTGTATGTGTGTATGCATGCATGAGTGCATGGGCACATGGATAGACACACATGCATGCATGCCCATGTAGAGGAGAGAGGACAACTTTTTGTAATCAGTTCCCTGCTTCCATCATTACGTTGTTCCAAGGATTACATTGTCAGCTGCGGCAGCAAGCACCTTTAACCATAGAAAACGTATGTGCAGAGAAGTGTCATCCAGCTATCAGCCCCAAGGCTGTGGCCAGGGCACTAAAGGGACTGACTCAGCCATTCATAATCAATCAGGTGTCCCAAAACAGGAACACTTTCCGGGTATGGAGACTCATGTCTGTATCTCAGCACAGGGGAGGCTGAGGCAGAAGGATTGTTGTGAGTTTGAGGCCATCCAGAGCTACATAGTATGTTCTAGGCCAGCTTGAGCTACAGAGTGAGAATGAGACACTATGTCAGAAAAACAAACTAAAACAGAACACAAACACCCAGAAACACACATGAAACCATCATGCACTGTAGCACGAATCTTAAATGGTCTTATTAATAAAATCAAACCTGGAGCCAGTTATTGGGGTGAATGCTGGAAGATCAGAAAAGCAGAACAAGCTACAGCCACCTCACCTTGCCAATTCCTCAGATGATCCTGTCTCCTCAGACTGGATGCCTCTCAGTCCAGAATGAATCTCAGTTGAACAGCTACTCAAAAGCCTAAAAGCTTAACCAGCCAAAAGCTTCTAGTTTCTGGTCTTCACACCTTATATATCTTTCTGCTTTCTGCCATCACTCCCTGGGATTAAAGACTTGAGTCATCATGCTTGGCTATTTCCAGTATGGCCTTGAACTCACAGAGACCCATGCCTCCAGAAGGCTGGGATTAAAGGTGTGAGTGCCACCATTTTCTAGCCTCTGTATCTAGTGGTTATTCTCTTCTCTGACCCCAGATAAGTTTATTAGGGTGCACAATATTTTGAGGAACACAATATCACCACAATGCACTAACTGGTTGTCAAAAAGTGACAAGAGGTTCTCAATCTGGGCTCCCTTCTGTGACTGATAGGCCACATCCGGCCGAATGCAGACCCGTGATTTACTAATCATGGGTGTGGCATGTTTCTCTGACCTTGACAAAGAAACAAGCAATGACTGTTAATGATGTGACTGAGAAGGACTTAGCAAAGAGCTACCCTTTGGTACCAAAGCTCCCCACCTCATTTCTCCCTTCTTAACTTGCACTCCCTTTCACCAATCCCTCCTCCCCCTTACCTCCCTTTTTCCCCAGTTCCCTCTGCTGTCTGCTTCCTCTTCTACAGAATCCACATAAGCAAGATTTAGTGGTAAAACTCCTTTTATGGTCACAGACATGTTAGGGTTCATGCTATATAAATGGGTGCAGCATATCAGTGGTAAAGAGCCATTAAAATGCAAAGATCAAATACATAAATGAATGTTGGTGGCTATACCGTATTGGGGGATTTATTAAGGCAACTCCACAGAGTTAAAAAGGAGGTTTATTTTGGGGGCTAACTTACAGCTAGTAAAGAGGATGGTTACAGGATCTGGGAGAGATGAAGTGCAGTCCAGCTGGGTTCTCTGGAAAACTCCACTCAGTCTACCATCCAGCATCCAGGATCACCAGGAACCAAGAGAGCCGGCACATCCAGATCTCAGGTCTTAATGGCTCCTGTCTCGGCCCTGCCTCAGGGGCAGGTCATAGGTAGGCACAAGAGTTACTAGAAGCCTCACTGGAGGTAGTACTTCCAGGTCAATGCTGGAACAGCTACCCACTATATCTCCTCCTTTTGTCTAAATAAGAAAGTTCTAACCTAATACAAAACTATATACAATAGGAATGATTATCAAATAGAATCCAGGAGGAATAAGGGATAATGACCTAGACAAGATGGAACTACAACCAACATGAACAATATCAAACAAGAGACACATACTAAAATCCAGAGAAGTCTGGAGCACAGGTAAATGGCACATTGCAAAGATCATTCCAAAAGGTGTCCTATCCTAAAGAACCTGAATCTAATACTTAATATGTTCTAGCTAAGATACAAGAAGATGGTAACTATAACTGTTAGTCTTTAATCCCATCAAAGACCTTAGAAGGAATATAACAATACCTGAGAAACTGGAGAAGGATGCAAACAACTTTCGGGAGTCCTGCGAGAGCAGACAGAGACAGCTGGTAGCCTGGACAGTCACCTAAAGTTTCTCAGCATCGCTGGTACATTCAAATTGGCTACAGGCCTAGAGTATCTGTCAGACCATTTTACTGTCAGCAGTTGAGGCAAGGGCAGTTCTTTGTCCAGTAGGCCATTTTGTGCCAAGGTAAAGACAAACTTCCATATGGAAATGTCTCAGAAGCCCAACATTCTCTCGGGATCAGATTAGTGCTGCCAGGAGCAATCATGTCTCATGTCAACAGAATGTTTTAAGTTGTCAAAACATTTAAATGCCATATTCTCCAGGTCTATGAAGTGTTTGAAAATCACCTATCCATCTGACATATGTTTCTGTAAGTCTGGAGAACCTAACTAACATAGAGATGGAAAGCATAGGTATGTAGGTAGAGTTTTCCTGCCTGGCCCACAGTCAGGGCAAATCTCTCTTACCTGCCAGTCCCACAGC
Source organism: Peromyscus californicus insignis (assembly GCF_007827085.1). Lineage (NCBI taxonomy): Eukaryota > Metazoa > Chordata > Mammalia > Rodentia > Cricetidae > Peromyscus > Peromyscus californicus. Next base: position 12,516,667 of record NW_026294606.1, read on the forward strand.
CGTCAGACCCGACCAAGTAAACACAGAGACTTGTATTGGTTTCAAACTGTATGGCCATGGCAGGCTTCTTGCTAACTGTTCTTTCAGCTTAAATTAATCCATTTTTATAAATCTATACCTTGCCACGTGGCTCGTGGCTTACCGGCATCTTCACATGCTGTTTCTCATCGTGGCGGCTGGCAGTGTCTCTCTCACTCAGCCTTCCACTTCCCAGCTTTATTCTCCTCCTTGTCCCGCCTACACTTCCTGCCTAGCCAATGGCCAATCAGTGTTTTAATTATTGACTAATCAGCAACACATTTGACATACAGAACATCCCACAGCTAGCTCAGTCGGTAGAGCATGAGACTCTTAATCTCAGGGTCGTGGGTTCGTGCCCCACGTTGGGCGCCATTTGTAGGTAGAGTTTTCCTGCCTGGCCCACAGTCAGGGCAAATCTCTCTCACCTGCCAGTCCCACAGCCTATCAGACCCGACCAAGTAAACACAGAGACTTGTATTGGTTTCAAACTGTATGGCCATGGCAGGCTTCTTGCTAACTGTTCTTTCAGCTTAAATTAATCCATTTTTATAAATCTATACCTTGCCACGTGGCTCGTGGCTTACCGGCATCTTCACATGCTGTTTCTCATCGTGGCGGCTGGCAGTGTCTCTCTCACTCAGCCTTCCACTTCCCAGCTTTATTCTCCTCCTTGTCCCGCCTACACTTCCTGCCTAGCCAATGGCCAATCAGTGTTTTAATTATTGACTAATCAGCAACACATTTGACATACAGAACATCCCACAGCATAGGTAACTATAAATCTGTAAGTCTTATCTACCTAGATAACCTGAGGACTAAGTCTTCATGTAAACAGAGTAAACAGTCTGTAAGCAATTGTACAGTAAAAGGACAATGACCTCAAAATTGTGACAATACACAAAATAGCTAAAGCAGAGGTAGGAATGTATAGTACAATATGCAACATGACAATAATCCTAAATATGTATCAATATACCAAATATCCTAAACAGAGTTAGAACATACATAAAGTATGACAAATATAATTGTACATTTATATCAATAGACAAAGCATTTCAAATAAGAGTAGAAATATATGTACATTACAACAAATATGGTTCTGTATTTCTATCAATATACAAATTATCTGGAATAAGAATGTAAAAATAGTTTACATTTGTATCAATATACAAGAACTCATAACAGTGCAATTTATCTAAGGCTGCTATTTTACTAAATTAGTTTACTAGTATATACAATAATCTACCTTAATACCCTATACCTACCCTTTCCCCTTTTTTTCTTTTCTTAAGGGGAATTGCTGTGGCTGATTGATTGGTAAATAAAACACTGATTGGCCAGTAGCCAGGCAGGAAGTATAGGTGGGACTAACAGAGAAAAAAAATTGAGAGAACAGGAAGGCAGAGGGGGACGCTGCCAGCCGCCGCCAGGACAAGGAAGATGTAAGGTACCGGTAAGCCACGAGCCACATGGCAAAGTATAGATTAACAAAAATGGACTAAATATAAGAGTAAGAGCTAGACAATGATAGGCCTGAGCTAATGGCCAGGCAGTTTAAATAATATAAGCATCTGTATGTTATGGTGATATTTTATTTGTATTAAAATGTTATTTGTATGTTAATAAATAAAGTTGCCCGGGGGTCAGAGCTATTAGCAAGCCATAGGAAAGCAGGGCAGTGGTAGCGTACGCTTGTAATTCCAGCACTTGGTAGGCAGAGCTGGGTAAGGCTCTGTGTGTTCAGGGATACAGCCATTATTGGATACACATGCCTTTAATCTTAATACCAATCATGGAAAACCTGGAGGCCTATACAGACAGGCCATGAGGAGGCGGTCATGTGGTTGGGTTTACAACCAATGAGAAGGCAGGACAGGAACTCTATATAAAGACTTTAACACAGGGGTAGCTCTGGTTCGGAGAGGTAGGACCACTGCAGGAGGAAGGGTAAGGTTTTAGCTCTTAGCTCTGACCTCTTGGCTTTCTTCTTTGCACTGGTTCTGTGTTTCTTATTTAATAAGAAGGTTGGATACATCTACAGTATGTTTATTTTATAAGTGGGCTAAGGGACTACCAGGGCTTGGCAGGACCCAGAGAGAAAAACTCTAGCTACAGGAAATACCGAGTCCAATGTTTTCTTCCACCCCCAACCCTATAGCCACACTCAGAAACATGAAACATTTGTGGAACGGGGTGTCATTTTCTTAGAATTGCTTCCTGCTGTTCAAGGGACAATTGTATCTCTGTGGGATTCTGTAAGAAAGCTCAGATAGTAAGTCTCAGTTGAACTAACTGTAGATTCTGCAGTCAGTCTCAGGGTAATGGGTAAGGTTGTCTGAGATTCTGGCTAGATGTGTAGTATGATGAACCATCTTATAATGGAATTATTTTGGAGGATTTTCAGTCCAAGGTTGATCATTGAGTAATGTTTATGAATACCATGGCATCATTCTGGACTGGGTAGAGTTGTTGTGGGGCCCCATCTTCCTTCTAGAGACTTCAGAGATTGCTATTGGAAAAACTTATTTTTTACTGTGAAAAACTTGAACACTATTAATATCAAAATGGAAAGTTTGGATTTAAAGATGACATGACATGTAAGAAAGGACTCTGAGAAATCAGGAATAAGCATGCAGAGAATTAGAATCTTAAAGACAATGTTCCCTTTTTGTTGATTCTCTTCCGACCCACACCAGACAGCTCTTCTGATATGAAACCGAATCTCTCAAACTTTTTCTTTTAGCAATATGTTTGAGTTTAGAGAAGGAGTGAGCCAATTCCAACTCCAAAGCCAGCTTGGTATATAATTGAATCAGAACCACAACTTTTCTAGAATTAAAGAGATATAGATGGTAGGCAGTGAGATGTTACCCTGTGCAGACTGGTACCAATAGATTCTTTCTTTCTGCTTTAGACATCTAGATATCTAAAGCATTATGATTTCTGGAAGATGGATATTTCTATTATCCTGTAAAGACAAAAACAGACCCTACCCCAACCTTTGCTTGTTAAATTTCTCTTATGACTTATAGAGATGTCACATTGGTGAATGAGATTTTACTTCTCCCTCATCAAGGGGTTTCTCCTGTTAAAAATCGAATTTTTATTGATTTTGTTGGTATCCACAGCTTTTCTTCTTCTGCAGAAACAAAAGCAAAACCCCTTTCCCAGTGTAGGATATATCCTGGTTTCCATTCTGAGGTCAACACTTTTTTGAAATAAACCAGTTGATTTAGCTCAGAAGTTTTGTCTGTCATCCAATGTATCTCCACAGCTGTTGCTCCTTTCTCATCTGCATTGAAAAAAAATTCAAGGTTAATAAAGCATTATGCAATCTATTTATAGGAGTCATTGCTACCTGTTGCTGTTTATTTAGCATATCTTTTAATGTTTGATTAGATCTTTCTATGACTGCTTGGCCTGTGGGATTGTGTGGTATACCTGTAACATGCTTTGTATTGTAATAAGAAAAAACTCTCTCATTTTATTGGAGACATAAGCTGGGGCATTGTCTGTCTTAATTTGAACAGGTATTCCCATGATGGCCATTACATCAAATGGGTCTTAATTTGAACAGGTATTCCCATGATGGACATACATCAAATGGGTGTATAATCACAGAATCAGCCTTTTCAGAACTCATAGGAATTGCCTACTGAAATCCTGAATAGTTGTCAATAGTATGGTATACATACTTTAATCTTCCAAATTCTGTGAAATGAAACACATCCATCCACCAAATTTCATTTCTTTGTATACCTTTTGGATTACTCCCTGCAGGTGATGGAGTTTGGTTATAGAAGGAACAAGTAGGACATTTCTTTTTTTTTTTTTTTTTTTTTTACAATATCCTTGGCTTGTTGACAAGCAATGGAGAAATCCTTCTTCAAACCTTTGCTATTTACATGGTGTTTCTTATGAAATTCTGAGGCTTCTAGCATGTTACCTATTAGTAACTGATTAAGCTCATCATTACCTTGTGCTAGAGGTCCTGAAAAACCCATATGAGATCTGATATGTGTTATATATATAGGATGTTCCCTATTTCTGATGATTTCCTGCAATTGTATGAATAATGAAGTTAATTCTGTATTATCAGGAATAAATTCAGCAGTTTCAATATGTAAAACAGCTCTCTCTGTGTATTGAGAGTCAGTGACTATATTGAGGAGTTCTGGGAAGGGGAAGTCTATCAGTACCATAAGAATGGCATACAGTTCTGCCTTTTGTACAGAATTGTATGGACTTTGAACCAATTTACTTAAGTCTCCTGATTTGTATCCTGCTTTCCTGATTTATTAACATCAGTATAGAATGTGAGGACTCCAGAAATTAGCTTTTAATGTACAACATGAGGAAGGACCCATTCAGTCATCTTTATGAATTCTCTTCTCATGTTTTTGAGATAACGGTTGCTAATCTCTCCCAAAAAGTTACTGCAGGCTCTCTTCCAGTATTCATTATCTTTCCATAGTGAGGAAATTTCCTCATTAGTTAAAGGAACTACAATTTCTGCTGGGTCCATTCCTGTCAACTGGCAAAGTCTTAATTTTTCTTTTTGAATCAAATCAGAGATCTTTTCTGTAAAAGTCTTTTAACTTCTTACTTGTTTTATGTGGTAGAAATATCTATTCCAATATAATATCTTCCCTATGCATCAAAATACCTGTGGGGGAATGTCTGGAGGGAAGTATGACCAGAATGCATTTAAGTTCTGGATCCACATGATCCACATGTGCTTCTCAAATTGTCTGTTCTACTAGAGCCAAATCCTTCTCAGCTTCTGCTGATAATTCTCTTGGACTATTTAATTCTTTGTCCCCTTCTAGAGTATTAGCCAAATTTTGTAGTCCCTCTTTGGGTATTCCCATGATACCCAGTAAGTTGGAAATGCTTCCTAATAACTTCTGAAAATCATTAAGAGTCTTCAATCGATCTCTCCTTAGTTGTACCTTTTGGGGTTTAATTTTTTATAGCTCTATCTTATATTCCAAGTAATTAATAGAATCTCCTCTTTGTATTTTTTTCAGGAGCAATTTGCAGTCCCCAGTGAGCCAAAACTTTTTTTACTTCTTCAAATATGCTTTCTAATGTGCCTAACTTTGGATCAGCTAATAAGATATCATCCATATAATGATAAATTATGGATTGTGGAAACTTCACATGAATTATCTCCAATGGTTTTTACACAAAGTATTGGCACAGGGTAAGGATGTTTAACATTCCCTGTGGGAGGATCTTCCATTGATATCTCTTGACTGGCTGGGAATTATTAAAATTAGGTACTGTGAAGGCAAATTTTTCTCTATCATTTTCTTGTAAGGGTATGGTAAAGAAACAGTCTTTTAAGACAATAACTATTGTAGGCCATTCTTTGGGTAGCAGAGAGGGCAAGGTCATCCCAGTCTGTAGGGAGTCCACAGGCTGAATTACTTTATTAATAGCGCTCAGATCTGTCAGCATTCTCCAATTACCAGACTTTTTTTAAAATAACAAATACAGGAGATTTTCAAGAGCTGGTAGATTCTTCAATGTGCATTTAATTGCTCTTGAACCGGCTGTTCTAAAATTTGTAGCTTCTCTTTTGTCAAAGGCGATTGTCCAACCCAGACAGGTTTATTAGTTAGCCACTTTAAAAGTAAGGCTGTTGGTACTTCTGAGAATTTCAATGGCAGTTGTACTCTGTTTATGTACAGCCTGAATGTTTGGTGACTGTTTTTTATAGCATGTTATGATATTATTCCTAGAAACATGCATTGGTCTGAATTACTTTTCTGAGAGTGTAGGAATTTTAATCTGGGTATTCCACTGTTTTAACAGATCTCCATCCCAAAGATTCACTGCTACATTTGCTACATATGGCTTCAGCCTTTCTCTCTGTCCTCTGGCCCTATGCATTCAACCCATCTCAAACTCTGTTTTATCTGAGATAGAGTTCCAATCCCTAGAAATTGGGCATCTACCTCTTGAAGAGACCAATTCAGATGCCATGATTTTGGTGTAATTATAGTCACATCCACACCCATGTCCACCAGGCCTTCCAGATCAATGCCGTTAATTCAAATTGTAAGCTTTGGTCTTTGTTCATTTATGGAAGTCTGCCAAAACATTCATTCTATTGTGTTCTTTGGAATTTTTGATTCATCTATCAGAGCTGTTCTATCATCCAATTTCAGTATTGTTCTTCACATTAGGCATTGGTTTATTTAATTTTCCTAGAGAGGAATTTCCTCCACAGTGGCTGGGAATGTTTGGACCACATTCGATTTGGGAGCAAGAGGCCCCCTGAGGCATTTCTTTCTGGTAAAAGCTTGCCTTGTATATCTATTATTGATCTGCATTCATTGGTCCAATGTCGGCCTTTGCCACATCTTCTACATAATCTAGAAGGTTGGAGTCTCCTGTTTGGGTTATTTCTAGAAGAAGTATTACTTCTAGGAACACCCCATGTATAGTTTTTACTTATATGACCTGGTGTACCACATTTAAAACATTTGGTGCCATAGGTGTAGCTGGCGTTTTCCTGCCTGGCCCACAGTCAGGATAAATCTCTCTCACCTGCCAGTCCCACAGCCGCTCAGACCCGACCAAGTAAACACAGAGACTTATATTGCTTACAAACTGTATGGCCTTGGCAGGCTTCTTGCTAACTGTTCTTACAGCTTAAATTAATCCATTTCCATTAATCTATACCTTGCCACATGGCTCGTGGCTTGGCGGCATCTTCACATGCTGTTTCTCATCGTAGCGGCTGGCAGTGTCTCTCTGACTCAGCCTTCCACTTCCCAGTTTTATTCTCCTCCTTGTCCCCCCTACACTTCCTGCCTAGCCAATGGCCAATCAGTGTTTTATTTATTGACTAATCAGCAACACATTTGCCATACAGAACATCCCACAGCACACAGGGCCTTCTTTCACCTCTGGGATTTGTCTCTCCTATCCAAACCTCATTACTATAGTTAAAAGACACAACACCATCAGTATACTGAATCCATTCTTCCAAAGGAGCTGATCTAACCTTTAATGGTATAAATATTCTTTCGCATTCTCTATTAGCATTGCCGTACACCAAGGACTCAGTTAATACTTGTCTTAATTCTTTATCTGACACAGCTTTCATTATAGCTGTGGTCAGCCTTTATAAAAAAAAATCAATGAAAGGTTCTCACAGTTCCTGAAATATCTTTGTGTATTCTTCAGTTGGTTTTCCTGGTTCTGGAATTTTTTCCCAAGTATTCAGAGCTGCTGTATGGCATAGGGATATTGTGTGCTCATCATAAGTGGCTTGTAAATTCCTATCAGTGAAACATCCCTCACCAAGAATTTGATCTTGGGAGATCTCAAAACCTCTATGTTTACCTTGCTGCTCTAAATTTCTTGCCTCTTTTCTCAACCAGCTTTTCCATTATAACTGCTGGCTATATTCTAGAACAACTGAAATTAACTGATGCTAGTCATCTGGGATAATTCCATGTGAGGTAGACCACGAATTTAACATCTTTCTTACATATATTGAGTCACACATTCCATATGTGACTATTGCTTCCTTCATATTTTTAAAAATCCCTCATTGAAATCATTTGTAATATAACTTTCACATATGGCTCAGGGTGTCTATCATCTGCTGACCTCTCATGGATGATAACAGGATAAGCCATTGTATGAGAGCCATCTGGAGGTGTTACAACCTGTATGGTCTTGCCCTTCTGCTTATTGGGTCCCTTGTCATGGTTACTGAGAGTTTCTTCCAGGGCTTACAAATGATCACCTAGGGTCTGTTCTAGGGAGTGAACCTCCTCTCTCACAAGGAATTCTAGATTTCTCATAGAATCATGCAACTTTTTATGTTTTTTTAAAAACACATGATTCCATAGATCTTATTTTATCAGTTAATGATAATCTTTCTTCCTTATAAAGTGTCTGAGTAGTGACAACTTCACCCTGGAGAGTTATTGTTATATCCATTAAGTATTCATATTTATTATCAATAAAACCAATTTTGGCTATACATTTATTATTAGTGGATTGAAGTTCTTGTGTTAAGTTAGCAGATTCCAAACTAAGAAGCCTGTTTTGTAAATCTTTATTACTATCTTGTAAATCCTGATTAGCAGATTCCAGAGAAAGAATCTTTTAATGCCTGTGTCAATCCCAATAATGACTCATCTTTGTTCTTATTATTAAACCAGTATTTAAATGCTGTGTGAGTTATTACAGTAAATGCCAAATGGTACAGGCCAGATATACCTTAGGAAGGTCATATATTTCCAGGAAAATGTCATTCATCATACAGGCAAAAAAGTTTTTAAATTCTTGTGAAGTAATGTTTTCGGCCATATTATAAGAATTACTCAAAATTTATTAGTCAGTTTCAAGGCATAAAATTATCAAGTACTCTTGCCTGAAATAAAATACTGGCTTGCTTGTCTTACCATCCTTTTAATCTTTTTGGGGGTGTAGTAGCACTTTTCAGCTAGCAGATGTCACTGGTGTAGCTCTAAAGCAGGTCCCATTGAAGGCTTTGGCTGGCGGCAGCTGCAGGCAGGAGCAGAGTGTCCTGTGTGCACAAGACAGCATAGGCAGATCTTCCTGTGACTCCCTGGAGCTTCAGGGCCCAGCTAGTTCAGTCAGTAGAACATGAAACTCTTAATCCCAGGGTCATGGGTTCGTGCTCCACATTGGACACCAGATATTGGGGGATTTATTAAGGCAACTCCATGTAGTTAAAAAGCAGATTTACTTTCTGGGGTAACTTACAGCTAGTAAAGGGGTTTGTTACAGGATCTGAGAGAGGTGAGGTGCAGTCCAGCTGAGTTCTTTGGAAAACTCCGCTCTGTCAACCATCCAGCATCCAAGATCACCAGGAACCAAGAGAGATAGCACATCCAGATCTTGGGTCTTAAGGGCTCCTGTCTGGGCCCAGCCTCAGGGGTAGGTCATAGGTAGGCATGACAGTTACCAGAAGCCTCACTGAGGATAGTACTTCCAGGTCAAAGCTGGAACAGCTACCCACTACAATACCTACTCAGTGTCCTTGGGACTCCATTTTCCATTCTTTGTTGTCCCTTGCCTGGATGTTTTGTCTCTTCTCTTTAGGATAAGTAGGCAACAACATAAACTTCAAAATAGGTGAATAATCTACCTCCCCCCCCCTTCCAGCCTCTTTGTTTCTGTTGGAGGCTAAGGTTACCTCCTGGGGCAATACCTTGCTTGATGTAGGTGGTAGCTCCTCAGTGATGTCCTTGCCATTTTTATATTTGTTATTCCTATCCTGGGGTTGTTCCATGGAGTATATAATATCATGTGTTCTCTCACTGTTTAGGTCAATTTCATTCACACTTATGGTTATGTTGATGCTCTTGGCAAGCACAGCATCATCCTGTCATCCTGGGATGTGTTTGCCTTTGGTGTCCTCCAGCAACCACAATACATCGAGGGCTGTGTTACTGAACCTGATGGTATTGCCAGTCTCCTTAATCTTAGCCTCCACTCAGGTCTCCTTAGATTTGTCAACAATTGTAGATGGACTGTTCTCTCCTGCCCACCAGTTCCTAAATAACTCACATAGAGACTAAGGATTATTTATAAATGTTTGGTCAATATCTCAGGCTTATTACTAGCTAGCTTTTACAACTTAAATTAACCCACTTCTATTAATCTATGTGCTGCCCCGAGGCTCATTGCATTTACCTTTCTGACAGGTCTTGTTTACTCTCCATCTGGCTGGTGACTCTCCTCTCTACCCTTTTCCTCCCAGCATTCTCAGTTTGGCTTTCTGACCTAACCTTATTCTGTTCAGCTATTGTCCCATCAGCTTTTTTAAATTAAACCAATCACAGAACATATATTCACACTGTGTATAGTAATATTGCATAACCAAATGTGACAGTATTCTGTCTCCTCAGAATTGTTGATGTTTAATGAACTCACATGATTACCCTGGGAAGAACTCAAAAGTGGGCTAAGATTTAGCCTCATTGTCTTATTTAGAATTTCTATTGCTGTAAAAAGACACCATGCAAATCTTACAAAGGAAAACATTTAATGGACTGCCTTGCAGTTTCAGAGGTTTAGTCCATTGTCATCATGGCAGGACATGATGGCATGCAGGCAGATATGGTGCTGGAGAAGGAGCTGAGAGTTCTACATCTTGATCTGCAGACAATAGCAAGTGGACTGTCTCACTAAATGTAGCTTGAGCATAGGAGACCTTAAAGTCCACCTCCATGGTGACACACTTCCTCCAACAAGGCCACATCTACCCCAACCAAGGTGCATCTCCTAATAGTGCCACTCCCTATGGTTGCCATTTTATTTCAAACCACTACATTCCACTTCCTGGTCCCCTAAGTTTGTAGCCAAATCAAAATAAAAAAGCAGATCACATACTTCCAAAATATAATGGTGCATGATATACATTACCATACCAAAATGTAGGGAAGGGAGCTTAGTAAGGAACTACTGGACCAAAGCAAGACCAAAACCAGCTGGGCAAACTCCAAACTCTGCATCTCCACGTCTGATGGCAAAGCTCTCTTCAGATGGCCAACTCTTCTTAGCTCTGTTGACTGCAACACACTTCCCTCTCTTGGGCTGGTTCCATTCCCTGTTAGCAGTTCTCTTTGACAGGTATCCCATGACTCTGGTGTCTTCAACATTTTGAGGTCTCAATGGCCTCCCTAGGCCCCCATTCAGGGACACCTCTGACACATGTCTGGCCTCAGCCACTTTCCTTAGATGGTCCTTGATTCTGAAGCCAGAATCAAGTGGCTGTAGCTGTCAAATTCTGCTGCTTGCTGGGGCTGGAACATGGCTTCCTTGTTCAATTATGTCTTCACAAGCTTTCTGTTTTCCATGATTTCCTTCACTGCCTAAGCTTGACTGTTCTGGAACTTGCTCTGTAGCAGGTGCAAACTCAGAGATCCAGTAGCCTGGCCTCAAACTCAGAGATCCAGTAGCCTCTACTTTCCAGGTGCTGGGATTAAAGGCATACACCACCACACCACACTGGGCTCTGAACTTTTCTTCAGTTCTTTTTCTCAAGTTGGAAATTTAGCTGGGTGGGATCTTGCCCTGAGATTACCACTTCCTTTATTCCATTTCTTAATCTGTTTATCTCCTTGAACACAGGACTGAACTCCTTTCCACTTCATGGTTCTCCTTTTCTCCTCAAATGGTACATTTTGTTATTTTTACTTGCTCAGCTTGCTTCTTTTAATTACAAATCTTCATTAAAGTGAATACTAATAACTACATGACAGGTCTATATTGGGCTATTTTTATATTTCCTCTGCCAATGGAATTAATCTACCTCTCTTCACTTTAGCCTCAGTCAGACTCTTTGGACAAGGGCAAAAAGCAGCCACACTCATCACCAAAATATCACAAGAATGATCTCTAGGCAGCATACTAAAATATCATGACATGGCATACTTATTTTGGGAGGGGGACATAGCAAGTCTGGAAGCTAGTTAACAGAATAGGCCAATTTTGAAGTTCATTAAAATGTGTGTGTGTGTGTGTGTGTGTGTGTGTGTGTGTGTGTGTGTGTGTGTGTGTCTGCATTATATATATACCGCATCCATGTGGGGTAGCCTCTAAGACCAGAAGCAGGCATCAGATCCCTTGTAACTGTATTTACAGAAGGTTGCAAGTCACCACATGTCTCCTGGGAAGCGAATATGGCTTCCCAGGTTGCAAGTCACCACATGGCTCCTGGGAAGTCTTCTGCAAAAGCAACAAACGCTCTTAACTTCTGAGCCATCTCCCCAGTCGCTTATTATTTTTGGGGTGTTGTTGTTGTTGTGTTTATATATATGGGATGTGTGTGTGTGTGTGTGTGTGTGTGTGTGTGTGTGTGTGTGTGTGCACATGTAGTGTCCATGGAGTCCAGAAGAGGGCACCACATCCCCTGTAGCTAGACTTTCAGGTAATTTTGAGTCACCTAAAAGATTCTGGAAAACATGTTTTTGTCTTCTCAAAAGGCAGCACATGTTCCTTGTTGCTGAGCCACTATTCCAGACCAAGAGAACTGATCACATATTGATGAAAGAAATTTGCCAGCCTTCAATCAATCTGTCTGATTGTGATGAATATCCTGTAGGTTGGATTCGATTTACCAATATTTTACTGATGATGTTTGTGTCTATGTTCATTCTATGTATTAGTTTTCCTTCCATATTGCATATTTATTTAGCTTTGATGTTAGAGTAATGTGAAATTGATTGATGAATTAGCAAGCATTTGCCATGCTTCTGTTTTCTGGAAGAGATGGTAAGGAACTGATGTGAATTCCTCCTTAAATATGTGTAAGACCTCACCAGTGCCCCTGTCTGGACTGAACTTTTTCTTTTCTTAAGTATTACTACTCATTGTCTTGATGGGAGATGGGGAGTTGACTCAGTGGGTAAATTACTTTCCATGCAAGCTTGAGACTCCAAGTTCAGATTCCCCTGACCCAGATAAAGTCAGATACATGGTAGCACCTGTCTATGATCCCAACAACCCTACATTGAATTAGGAAATGGAGATTCCCTGGCAGGTCCAGAGCTAGCTAGCCTGTATATATAGCAGAAACAAATAAGATGAAGTATATCCAACCAGATGGAAGGGAGGACCAACATCTGAGATTGACTCAGTCCTCCACACATGCACTTTTTTGGACATACCTAATACACACACAGACAAACACACATCATACACAAACACCAAAAAATTGACTTGATTCCTTTAATAAACAAGGATAATTCACATGATTTTTCTGATTTTAAAAACTGATTTGCTTTGTGGATAGAGTCATTCACATTGCTTCTTTGTTCCCTTTTCAACAACAATGACATAACTTGATTAAAAAAATATTTAATTAACAACTCTTCCTCCTTCGTTTTTTTGTTCCTTTGTGTTTCTTTCCTCTCTCACACCCCCTCACTGTTCCTGCTGGAACAATTAGATTTTTTTTCAATGTAATCAATCTTTTAAAAGTAAAAATAATTAAAAATAAATGAAATTTTGTTCTTGGGTAACAGTCTAAACCTTACTTCATTTGCTAAAAGTAAGTCTTTTAATCTATAAACTTAGGGCATTCTACTTTTTAATGTTTCACACACACATATTCGGCATTATCAGTATTTTTTTTTCTACTGGTAAAAAACAAAATATTATACTATATAGCACAGCAATATAAAAAGATAGCTCTTTAGTTCAAATGCCCAAGTTCATCCCCTCACTATCCAAACTGATTATTCTACACATGAAAGTTATTTTTAAACAACAATATCAAAGGTGACCACACAAAGAAAATTAAGATTGAAGCAGGTGGTTCTTGGACCCAGAAAATGAGTCTATTTCTCAGCCTTCCTTTAATGAATTGGAAATCATCCTCTTTCAATTCTCTGATTTTTGTTAAATTAAACAAGCAAAATAACTGAGAGAAAGCCAACTAAGTGCTGTGTTTCTGGTTCATCAAATTTAGTTTCAATTATGAGTGTTTAATCAAAATAAAACCCTAGAGGAAGAGGCACAGTAATGGAGATTGCTTCAGCAATCCTTAAGACAACAAAAGGTCCAGAGGATGAAAGCCTTGGGTAGCTAGAGGACATGCTGCAGCAGGGTCAGTAAGAAGAGCCACCAGCAAGGCTCAAAGCCTGAGGAAACTTGGGATGGTTTCAAAAATGGTTTCTGTCCATCCTTTCTGAATTTCACTTGAATGTCCTGATGGTCTTGGCTACAGCCCTCTGAGGAAGCCAGTTCTGGAGTCAGGGTGCTTCAGTATTGATTCTCAGCTGACTGGGGAGATATAGGGTATGGCTGGTGGAGAGCCAAAATTATCCTGGGCCACTAGCTGTGGTGATTTGAATCAGAATAGCTCCCATAGGCTCCTATATTTGAATACCAGGGAGTGGCATTATTTGAAAGGATGAGAAGGCTTAGGAGGTGTGGGAGGTAGTGTGTCTCTGGGTTGGGCTTTGAGGTTCTAGAAACCCATACCAAGCCCAGGCTCTCTCTTTCTGCCTATGGATCAGGATGTGGCTATAAGCTACTGTTCCGGAGCCTGCCTGCATGCTGCCATGCTCCTCACCAAGATAATAAAGGGCTAAGCCTTGGAAACGTTAAGCATACATCTAATTAAATATTTTCTTTTCTAAGAGTTGCCTTGGTCGTAGTGTCTCTTCACAGCAATAGAACAGTGACTGAGACACTAGCCTCTGACTTTCATCCTTGATGTCTGAGCTGACATCTCCTATTGGTAGAGAAAAAAATCCTCTAAGAATGTACCTCTAATCAGAGAATAGCACCCCTACCCAGCCTCAAGCTAAGGGTGCTGTACATCTAACAGATATAGACACAAATTCCACCACTTTGCTGTAACTGCCCACAGGTGGCCCCTTTATATTTTAGGAAGTATATTCCAATTACTTTTATTATTAATATGACAAAGGTAATATAAGCAGAGGCCATTTTGGATTACATTGAGGGCACAGTCTGTAACTTTAGAGTACAGACCCAACTGTCGCTAAGGCCTTAGTACCTGCAGTTAGCCTTCCCCTCTCACAGGTATCACCAGGCCCCTGCTGAGGCACTGCCTAGGAATCTCCAGCCAATATATTTCCAAGAACCATGTTTTTTTACCTGGGGATGAGAGCTTATATCCTAGAATGTGTTGCTGGCCCCAGAACCTTCTCCCCATCTCTTCCTTGAATCCTGTCTTGATATCAAAGATAAGAAAGAGATCCAGGCTTTGTCACGGAGGCCCTGATTTGAAAGACCCCCACCAAAGACCCAGACACAGTTCCCCCAGAAACCCAAAAGAGCTGAGGGAAGAGATATCTTAAAAATAAACAGAACTGAGTCAGTTCCCCCTTCCTGGAGAGGGTGAAGTCAGGTGTTTTCAAAAGAACAAAGTCAGGATGTCTGGTGGTAACCGATTAACCACGAGATGCCCCTCTCTGAAGATAACATGACCAGACCCTGGAGATGGGTTGTAAAACTCCTGACAGGGCAAACAGATAAGCTGAAATAAAACAAAGTCCAGGCCCGGGAAAAACTGGACCAACCAAGGACGGACCCGTACTAACTCCCTCCCCTCTAAGAAATTTTGTGGGTTTTGTCTATAAAAACTAACTTCCCCAAGAAAGAGTAAC
Organism: Peromyscus californicus insignis; assembly: GCF_007827085.1. NCBI lineage: Eukaryota > Metazoa > Chordata > Mammalia > Rodentia > Cricetidae > Peromyscus > Peromyscus californicus. The sequence goes on from NW_026294606.1 coordinate 12,531,828, forward strand.
TCTTCCCTGCCTCACTGTGCTGCGGCCAGTGAGTGCTTGAGATGAATTTCCTGTCGCAGCGACTTGTAATAGAAATGAACCTTGCTTTTGCATTCTGGTATGCTCGTCCTCAGTGGTCTCTCTGGGGGTTGCTATCTGGGCACAACAGATTATGCTCTTGAGGCTTCTAACCATGTCTGTCTCTGACACTCAGATTTAACTCTCCTCAGAACCTCTGCTGTGCTGTTGGCTGTCTGTCTGTCCATGGTGTAATTTTACTAAACTTCTTACTGCCCCATAATCCATTTCAATGAACTCCTTGAGTCCTTATCTGGGACCTTTCACAGTCATCACTCTTGCAGGCCACAAGAATATATTCTAGCGATTCAGCTGTGTATTAAAACTATACTTTGACTGATCAAGGGTCCATCAAATGGGAAGCCATTTATCATGGAATATTTGGTGTTATACATCCTTAATATTCAGCTGTGCCTTGCTATGAATTTCTTGTGGGCCCATATATTACTAGACCATTTGGCAAACAGTTCAGCTTCTCTGACCTGCTGAACCTCTAGGTAACTAACTCCCCCACTGAGCCTAGGAGACAAGCAGGCTGTAGATGCATAGCTTTGTTTCTTGTGCAAATGAAGCTCAGACCATCCCCTTCCTTCAGGCCTAGGGTCCTGGCAGAGAGATTGACTGAGGACAATAGGGCTTTTTGCATAACCAGGTGCAGTAAGTGAATTTCCAGAGGCAGACACAGAATCACATGGCCAGAGAGAAGAGAGGAAGACAGAGATTCTGTAGAGGGTAAAGCAGATCTCTAGGAGAGTTTTCTAAGAGCCAGGAGTAAGGAGCTAGGAAGGCAAGATGGAGGACGAAGGGACAGAGGATGAGAATGAGGTCAAAACCATAGGAATTTACTTAAACTATGAGGACAGGAAAAGTAGGCACAGAGAGGAGCTGAGTGTGAGGATGGAGATGAAGCTGTATAAATAGAATTTTGTCACAGAGGAATAAAGTTAACGGACAAAAGAGCATAGTGTACATAGATTCCTTTCCCTCAGATAACCCCACACTGGACACAGTGTTATTCCCAGGACTCTGGGAGGAATTTTCTCAGGGCTGGCCTTGGAAAATTCTGTTATCTTTACATTATGGTGAGGGAGGCATAGTGACAGTGTGAGGTGGCTTATCACATTCTATGTAGCCAGGAGGTAGGGGCAATGAATGCTGGTACTCAGCTGACTTTCTCTTTATTATACATTCTAGAATTCCAGCCCATGGGATGGTGCCACAGCACATTAGCATAAGTCTGTTATGCCCAGATCATGTCCCCAAAGAAGCCACTGGAGACTTAGGTACAGAATGCAAAAGTAAGGTTTATTCAAATGAAGTTTACAAGCCTCGGCAGGGGGCTCATTCCAAATCTCTCACGAACAGTAGGGAGGTTGGAAGGAGCGCACCCCTTTCTTTGTGAGGCTAGTTCTTAAAGACACAGACCACATAATTCATTTCCCACAGCCCGCCTCCCCTTTTTTGGTTCATATCAGCAGTCTTTCATTTATCTTTATTTATCAGCAAACATGTTTAGGACCTTTATGAGCTGTCTCCGGGGTTTGGGAAGTTTGGGATGTTTTATGACCACTTAGCCTCTGCCAGATGGTCAAATATCCTGACTCTGTGTTTTTTTAAGTGTCTGTAGCTGATAAAGCCACAGAAAAAGGGGTTTAAGTTCTTATCTACACTTAGGAATCCTAGTTTAAGCTTCTCTTTGTCTGTAGGGGATAGAGTGGGGGGTTGTTTACTGAGGTTTCACAGTCTACCCATTTCCCCACTGTGAGTCCAGATCCCATGGAGCAGACAATAGCAAGTGCATTGATCGATGACTTGCTTTTTTTCTGGGTTGGTAAAAGTACAAGTTCCCTCTTCCAAGGCCATCCTGCCATTCAGGGAAATTATCCATATCACCAAGATTCCCTGTGTTTGAGATTTTGGCTATAGATGAGTTCTTCTTGGAGTTTTTGTGCCTGTAACTGTTTGAGTTTCTAGGGCTCAAGAGTCTCTAGTCTGAAAATGATAGTAATCACTGTTATTCCAAATAAAGGATATGGGGACTTGTCATGAGTCCACTAATCACATCATGCAAAGTTCTATAGCTGTGGCTTGGCTAGGGTGTTCACTGCTGTGAAGAGACACCATGAGTATAGCAATTCTTATAAAGAAAATGTTTAATTGGGGTGACTCGCTTACAGAATTCAGTCTATTATGATCATGAAAAGGAGCATGGCAGTATACAGGCACATGTGGTGCTAGAGCTGAGAGGGCTACATCTTGCAGGCAATGGAAAGTTGACTGACTATCACACCGAGGGAAGCTTGAGAAAAAGAGACCTCAAAGCCCATGCCCACAGTGACACACTTCCTCCAAAAAGGTCACACCTCCTAATAGTGTCACTGCCGTTGGGGGCCATTTTCTTTCATACCACCACACTGTGATTTAAAAAAAAAAAAAACCACCTCTTACAAGAGCAACTTAAGGAAAAACTGGCTTCTTCCATGGTGGGGAAGTCAAGGCCACAGGAGCTTGAGCAGCTGGTCACATGACATCCATGTTATGGGACGATCTTTCTGCATGCTTGAATACATTTTGCTTTCATTGGTTAATAAAGAAGCTGCTCTGGCCTATGGCAAGACAGGTTATAGCCAGACAGGAAATCCAAGCAGAGATACATGAGAAGAAGGGTAGAGTCAGAGGAGATGCCAGTCTGCAGCCCAAGGAGTAACATGCCAGCAGACTGGTAAGGCCATGGCCACATGGCAATACATAGATTAATAGAAATGCATTCATTTAAGATGAAAGAGCTAGCTAGCAAGAAACTTGAGCCATAGACCAAATAGTTTGTAATTAATATTAAACCTCCGAGTGATTATTTTATAAAAAGTGGCTGTTGCTGGGCAGGATCCGGCAGGGCTAAGATACTCCAGGCTATAATTGGTGCCCAGACATATGGCAAGAATTTCCACATAAAACCTGAGAGTTTTAAAAAAAGGTTCCAAAATGGAGCCAAGAGCAGCTTCCTAGTTCATGTCACTCATTATGGGCAGAGGTACAAAGATGCATCCCATGGCCATGGTGGACTCCTACAGTCTCTCATGGGCTGTGATACAAAGAGGCTTTTCCCATCTGCTGCCTACAGGCTTGGGAGCACAGCCATAGGCTTAAAAGCACAGGCATGATATTTAATACTGCTTCCCAGAATTGGGGAGGTAAGCATGACTCATTGGTACCTCTGCCATGTTAAAAAAAAAACTGAGCAGGGCAAAGCCTGTAGCCAGGGCTTCCACTTTGGTCCCAGCCATGATGCAGTTTAAAGCAATGGTCAGAAAATGGTTTCAGATACACAATAAAACAGATTCAGGTGGGGGGAAATAGCAACAACAAAAAAACCCTCTAAATGAGTTACAATGTGCTTAAAAATATACGTAGACTTGAGAGAGAAAGAGAAAAAAGGGTAGAAAAAGTCCTTATAAGAAATAGAATAATAAAACAAAAAGCCACATAAAGATGGAATATGCACAGAGAGTATGGATACTGTATATTATTGTGTTCTCTTTGGGATTTTCAACTGCAGAGAGAAATTTGATTATTAGGGCTACTAAGTTACCAACATATATATCTAAAGGTATTTTGTCTTCAAAATTTGGGTCTAAGGATATTTTGCTTTGGAAAAGAGGTTCTGCTTTTGTTTCCACAGAAGATGAGAAGCTGTGGATTCCTTCCAGGTTAATATGGTTCCATCAAGGAAGACCCCCTGAGAGGTCTCCAATGGGATCTATGGCCCAGATGATCCAACATCCAGAACAGCTTCAAGGCTGATTCAGCCCTACAGACTACTCCAGTCAGGACTTGACTATAATCCTAAATTTTCTTTGGGTCCCCATAAGATTACCAGCACCTCCAATCAGAAGGAAGTATCCTAGAAAACTACACCCACATTCCCAAAAAATGGATTATAGATGTTTGTCTTTGTTTAGGGGTTGGTTACAAATTGTTATGGATAATGGTCAGAAAAAAAATCTAAACAAAGGAAATTAGATTCAGGGTTTTTGTTTTGAAAAGAAAAAAAGGGGGAAATATTGTGGGATAATGCTCTTGTACACTGTAAAGATTTTGTCACTTGTATTGGTTTAATAAAATGCTGATTGGCCAGTAGCCAGGCAGGAAGTGTATGTGGGGTGTCCAGACTAGGGGAAGGCTGGGGAGAGGAAGGGCAGAGATATAGTTGCCAGCCAGATGCAGAGGAAGTGAGATGAGAATGCTGGACTGAGAAAAGGTACCAAGCCACTTGGCTAAACATAGACAAGAATTATGGGTTAATTTGAGCATAAGAGCTAGTTAGTTATATGTAGCGGTAATGCCTGTGCTACCACCCATTCACCATGTCCGAGCAAGGGGCTGTGGATCAAAAAACAGATAAGAGACAGTGGGTCATTCGCATCAGCAGAATGCTGTTTATTGAAGGAGGGAGGAGGCCTTAAATACAGGATTACAGCACAATGGGAGAACCCTGGAGGGCAGAAGATTGCTACCAATATTCTACATTCTTGCATCTAAGCTGTTAACACCCAATATGCAGGATACACAAACAAGGAACCTCCAGTGAGGGTTCAGGAGGAAGGAAACCAGCAGGGATCTGGCGCCCAGCATGGGACTCAAACCCACGACCCTGAGATTAAGTGCCAGGATAAAAGTTTTAGAAAAACATGTTAAACCTGTTAAAATGAATTATAGAGAAATTCAAATTCAGACAGAAGAAATTAATAGTGAAGTTGTTTCAAGATTGGATCATAAGGTTTCAGAAAGAAAGCCTGTTTTCACACAGTCACCCTTAATTTATCCGGTAACCGTACAGCAGTTGCCTAATCAAATGACTACACAAAATATTTGGACTCCAATTGAAATGTTAGATATACGAAGGTTTAAGGAGGCAATAGTATCTTATGGCATGCATTCCCCATATGTAAAGCAAATGTTAAACTCCTGGTCAACATATAATAGGATTATACCACAGGACTGGCGGGAGCTGGCACAGGCTGTTCTGGAACCCAGTCAAAGGCTCCAGTGGCAAATGTGGTTTAAAGAGGAGGCTAAAAACATAGAAAAACAAAGGAATACAAGTCTTCCAGGATCAGCTTATTGGAGAAGGCCAATATGCTTCAGTACAAACACAATGTTTATATGATATCCAAACCTTAATTCTATGTCGAACGGCAGCCTTGAATGCATGGGACAGAGTTGAGGAACCAGGAAAAAAAAAACAGTCTTTTACAAAGGTTATACAAGGCCCAAAAGAATCTTTCACAGATTTTTTTTATGAAGACTGGCTTCAGCAGTAAAGAGAATGGTCCTGGATTCAGAAGCTAGTCAGATAATAATTGAATCTTTGGCCTTTGAGAACATGAATGCAGCATGCAAAAGAATAATCAGGCTGTTTGTTAAAGGAAAGATCTGCACCCTTGGAAGATTGGATTAGAGACACGGTTAATGTTGAGGCTCATGACCATGATGATATGTGGGTAGGAGAAGCAATTTCAAAAGGTTTGGGAAATGTTAGATGTTTTGAATGTAGAAAGCAAGGACATTTGAAAAGGGACTGTAAACAGGTCATTCCTAGAAACAATGTTTCTTCAAGGAACAATGGCAACAGAATGCCCCTTCCTTCTGGAGTATGCAGAAGGTGTGGTAAGGGAAAACACTGGACCAACGAATGTGAATCAACAAGGGAAGTGCTGTGGATATCGTTCTGTATAAATAAAACACTGATTGGCCAGTGGCCAGGCAGGAAGTATAGGCGGGACAAGGAGAGAGGAGAATTCTGGGAAGTAGAAGGCTGAGTCAGGGAGACACTGCCAGCCTCTGCCATGACAAGCAGCATGTGAAGATGCCGGTAAGCCACGAGCCACGTGGCAAGGTATAGATTTATAAGAACAGTTAGCAAGAAGCCTGGCACAGCCATACAGTTTGTAAGCAATATAAGTCTCTGTGTTTACTTGTTTGGGTCTGAGTGGCTATGGTACTGGCTGGTGAGAGAGACTTGTCCTGACTGTGGGCCAGGTAGGAAAACTCTAGTTACAAAAATCAGCATAGGGAGGACATCTGGTCAAGGTCAGCAAGCAAGGCAACAGCTACCCAAAACAGGGGTCAGGGCCCTACAGTTATAAGCCTGAGCAATAGACAAACAGTTTATAATTAATGCAAGCCTCTGTGTGTTTATTTGGGATGGAAGGGCTGTGGAACCAGGCAGGACAGAAACTTCCATCTACACATCCACAACTAGGAAACAGAGATGCATGTATGCCTGTTTAACATGAAGAAGCAATATGTGCTATATATGTATTTGTGGACACACATGAGATAAAATGGAAAGGAGTATTGTATTAACAATAATTGTTTTATATATTATATGTGCTATACATATATATGTGTATTTGTAATACACATGAGATAAAATGTAAAGGAGTGCTGTGTTAACAATTGTTATATGTATTATATGTGCTATATATGTATTTGTGTACATGTGTACATGTGATAATATAAAAAGGAGTACTGTGTTAACAATTGCTTTATGTATTATGCAGAGATTAATATCTCTGCACCCATTAAACTAAGCAGCAATGAAATCCAGGGAGGAGCCATCACCAACAGGCATGAACTGAACACGGCCAAAATGTGAGGAGAATGTAGAAGAAAAAGGGCAGCATCAGACTTCATTGCTGTATAATCAATGGAATACAAACTTTTCTTTAATTCATGGCCTTTTCACTAATCGAGTCAGGCCCACTGAAGACCATGTCCCTTTGGGCCCTTATTCAGGGAAATGATCAGTTAATTCCTCAAAGTCCCTTCACACTAACACCTAGATTTGTGTTCACCTAAGTGGCTCCTGAGGTATGTGACATCTACACAGGGCACTACTTCCCATCTCCTCTTCTAACCACTAGGGAGCAATCCTTGAAACATGTCCTCGTGAGAAATG